>NW_026600424.1:263831-273831 GCF_029448725.1 Salvelinus fontinalis | reverse complement strand
ACGCCACTTACCACACGACTCAGCCTACTTCAGGGATGGACTATGAGCCCGCTAAGAAAGCCAAGAAGGTAAGTCCTGCTCACGTTCTGTTCATCAGGTGAACGGTTTCCTCAGGCAGAGGGTTCTGGCTACAGAGGTAGAGGGACACAGCCAAGATGGCCGTCATTCTATTTGTTTCGGCCTTTGGCGGTGCGGCTTGCATTGTTTACTGTGTGTGTGTGTGTGTGTGTGTGTGTGTGTGTGTGTGTGTGTGTGTGTGTGTGTGTGTGTGTGTGTGTGTGTGTGTGTGTGTGTGTGTGTGTGTGTGTGTGTGTGCTATACTATTACTGTAACAGTACCCACCATACTTTACATAGCTGTGTGTGACAGTAGGCTACGAGAGCTCTGAAAATGTCATGTGTTTTCTGGTTCACCAATAGATTTAGCTTGAAAGTGTGAAAGTGGAATCCGCTGTAGGGGAAACAGCGACAACTCTCTGCCCCACCGCCAATGTTATTGGTTTTGTTTTCTTGATGAAACGGCGGTGGCAGTTTCACCGTTAAGGATTCCAGATTTAATGTTGCCGCTATCAGGGCTCCTCGAGTGGCGCAGCGGTCTAAGCCACTGCATCTCAGTGCAAGAGGTGTTACTACAGTCCCTGGTTTGAATCCAGGCTGTATCACATCCGGCCGTGATTGGGAGTCCGATAGGGACGGCGTCGTCCGGATTTGGCCGGGAGTAGGCCCTCATTATAACTAAGAATTTGTTCTTAAAACGTGCCTAGTTAAATAAAGGTTAAATAAATAAATATATATATATATACAGTATATATATATATATATCAGATTTCCTTCAAATGAATCTGAATGGCCAGTAACTGCTCTGGTGGCTGGTGGATCATCATTTAGATAGTAGATTAAGGAGGCATTGGAAATCTCTGACCCTATAAACTCATGGTTTCATAGAGAGCCTACAATATCGATCACAGTAGCCTACGGAACAATGAGGAGGCGATGGCCACAGATACACTGCACATAAACAAACACAAACGCACCATGGTTGCTGGGGAATGTGACCCGTGTCTTATGCTGCGCTGGTTAAACCAGTGGGTCTCTAATAGTGTGTGTGTCATGTCATCTGTCGCCCTCTGAGTGAGCTGTTAATCCCATTACACACACACACACACCATTCTGTCCCTCTCTCCCGTCTCAAACTCTGTCTCTCTCTGAGTGAGTTGTCTGTCCCGTCTCAAACTCTGTCGCTCTCTGAGTGAGTTGTCTGTCCTGTCTCAGGCTCTGTCTCTCTCTGAGTGAGTTGTCAGTCCTGTCTCAGACTCTGTCTCTCTCTGAGTGAGTTGTCAGTCCTGTCTCAGACTCTGTCTCTCTCTGAGTGAGTTGTCAGTCCCGTCTCAGACTCTGTCTCTCTCTGAGTGAGTTGTCTGTCCCGTCTCAGGCTCTGTCTCTCTCTGAGTGAGTTGTCTGTCCCGTCTCAGGCTCTGTCTCTCTCTAAGTGAGTTGTCTGTCCTGTCTCAGGCTCTGTCTCTCTCTGAGTGAGTTATCAGTCCCGTCTCAGGCTCTGTCTCTCTCTGAGTGAGTTGTCTGTCCCGTCTCAGGCACTGTCTCTCTCTGAGTGAGTTGTCAGTCCCGTCTCAGGCTCTGTCTCTCTCTGAGTGAGTTGTCTTTCCTGTCTCATGCTCTGTCTCTCTCTGAGTTGTCAGTCCCGTCTCAAACTCTGTCTCTCTCTGAGTGAGTTGTCTGTCCATTGTCAAGCTCTGTCTCTCTCTGAGTGAGTTGTCTGTCCCGTCTCAGACTCTGTCTCTCTCAGAGTTGTCAGTCCCGTCTCAAGCTCTGTCTCTCTCTGAGTGAGTTGTCTGTCCTGTCTCAGGCTCTGTCTCTCTCTGAGTGAGTTGTCAGTCCCGTCTCAGGTTCTGTCTCTCTCTGAGTGAGTTGTCAGTCCCGTCTCAGGCTCTGTCTCTCTCTGAGTGAGTTGTCTGTCCCGTCTCAGGCTCTGTCTCTCTCAGAGTTGTCAGTCCTGTCTCAAACTCTGTCTCTCTCTGAGTGAGTTGTCTGTCCCATCTCAGGCTCTGTCTCTCTCAGAGTTGTCAGTCCTGTCTCAAACTCTGTCTCTCTCTGAGTGAGTTGTCAGTCCCGTCTCAGGCTCTGTCTCTCTCTGAGTGAGCTGTCTGTCCATTGTCAAGCTCTGTCTCTCTCTAAGTGAGTTGTCTGTCCCGTCTCAGGCTGTCTCTCTCTAAGTGAGTTGTCTGTCCCGTCTCAGGCTCTGTCTCTCTCTGAGTGAGTTGTCAGTCCCATCTCAGGCTCTGTCTCTCTCTGAGTGAGTTGTCTGTCCATTGTCAAGCTCTGTCTCTCTCTAAGTGAGTTGTCTGTCCCGTCTCAGGCTGTCTCTCTCTGAGTGAGTTGTCAGTCCCGTCTCAGGCTCTGTCTCTCTCTGAGTGAGTTGTCTGTCCCGTCTCAGGCTCTGTCTCTCTCTAAGTGAGTTGTCAGTCCCGTCTCAGGCTCTGTCTCTCTCTGAGTGAGTTGTCTGTCCCGTCTCAGACTCTGTCTCTCTCTGAGTGAGTTGTCTGTCCTGTCTCAGGCTCTGTCTCTCTCTGAGTGAGTTGTCAGTCCCGTCTCAGGCTCTGTCTCTCTCTGAGTGAGTTGTCAGTCCCGTCTCAGGCTCTGTCTCTCTCTGAGTGAGTTGTCAGTCCCGTCTCAGGCTCTGTCTCTCTCTGAGTGAGTTGTCTGTCCATTGTCAAGCTCTGTCTCTCTCTAAGTGAGTTGTCTGTCCCGTCTCAGGCTGTCTCTCTCTGAGTGAGTTGTCTGTCCCGTCTAAGGCTCTGTCTCTCTCTGAGTGAGTTGTCAGTCCCGTCTCAGGCTCTGTCTCTCTCTGAGTGAGTTGTCAGTCCCGTCTCAGGCTCTGTCTCTCTCTGAGTGAGTTGTCAGTCCCGTCTCAGGCTCTGTCTCTCTCTGAGTGAGTTGTCTGTCCATTGTCAAGCTCTGTCTCTCTCTAAGTGAGTTGTCTGTCCCGTCTCAGGCTGTCTCTCTCTGAGTGAGTTGTCTGTCCCGTCTCAGGCTCTTTCTCTCTCTGAGTGAGTTGTCTGTCCCGTCTCAGGCTCTGTCTCTCTCTGAGTGAGTTGTCAGTCCCGTCTCAGGCTCTGTCTCTCTCTGAGTGAGTTGTCAGTCCCGTCTCAGGCTCTGTCTCTCTCTGAGTGAGTTGTCAGTCCCGTCTCAGGCTCTGTCTCTCTCTGAGTGAGTTGTCTGTCCCGTCTCAGGCTCTGTCTCTCTCTGAGTGAGTTGTCTGTCCCGTCTCAGGCTGTCTCTCTCTGAGTGAGTTGTCTGTCCCGTCTCAGGCTCTGTCTCTCTCTGAGTGAGTTGTCAGTCCCGTCTCAGGCTCTGTCTCTCTCTGAGTGAGTTGTCAGTCCCAGTGCTGATGTCTTCACTATTATTATTTCTACATTGTAGAAAATAGTAAAAAAATATATAAGAAAAACCCTTGAATGAGTAGATGTGTCCACACTTTTGACTGCTACATTTTCATTATTAAAGTTCTCATAATCTGTAGTTGACAAACCAGTTGACATGTTAAATCTCTAGGTTTTACCAAAACCTTTAAGTTATCATCAATTAAGAGCAGTTGGATTAAGTAATTAGTAAAACGTATTTTAACAAAAGAGAAGCGAATCATATGAAAAGTAACGTGAGCGTTGAGTTGTGAACGAAAATTACTTTCTATGAACGTTGAAACATGAATTTCTAGATGAAACACTGATTCATTTTGGTGAAAAAAAGAGACTATAATTTTGAAATAACTGCTTTTTTGATGATGATCTGTGAAGAGTTTAGTTGTGAAGAGTTGTGAAAATTGCACCGAAAGTGATTTTAGAAACTGTATTGAGAGTGGGAACGAGGAAAGAGACGGAGAGAAAAGGCAGATAGAGGAATCTGTTGTTAATTACTCAGCCTTGACTTGCTGTTGAATTCACACAACAACTCTCTCTCTCTTCCTCCCTCTCCTTCTCTCTCTCTTTATGTCTTTTTCCTTCTCTCCCTACCTCTCCTTTTCTCTCTCTTTCTCTTCCTCCTTCTCCATCTCCTTTTCTCTCTCTTTCTCCATCTCCATCTCTCTCTCTCTCTTTCTCCATCTCTCTCTCTCTCTCCCTCCATCTCCTTCTCTCTCTCTCTCTCCCTCCATCTCCATCTCTCTCTCTCTCTCCCTCCATCTCCATCTCTCTCTCTCTCTCTCTCTCTCCCTCCATCTCCTTCTCTCTCTCTTCTCCATCTCCTTCTCTCTCTCTTCCTCCATCTCCATCTCTCTCTCTCTCTCCCTCCATCTCCATCTCTCTCTCTCTCTCCCTCCATCTCCATCTCTCTCTCTCTCTTCTCCATCTCCTTCTCTCTCTCTCTCCCTCCATCTCCATCTCCATCTCTCTCTCCCTCCATCTCCATCTCTCTCTCTCTCTCCCTCCATCTCCTTCTCTCTCTCTTCTCCATCTCCTTCTCTCTCTCTCCCTCCATCTCCATCTCTCTCTCTCTCTTCTCCATCTCCTTCTCTCTCTCTCTCCCTCCATCTCCATCTCCTTCTCTCTCTCTTCTCCATCTCCTTCTCTCTCTCTTCTCCATCTCTCTCTCTCTCTTCTCCATCTCCTTCTCTCTCTCTTCTCCATCTCCTTCTCTCTCTCTTCTCCATCTCCTTCTCTCTCTCTTCTCCATCTCCTTCTCTCTCTCTTCTCCATCTCCATCTCTCTCTCTCTCCCTCCATCTCCATCTCCTTCTCTCTCTCTTCTCCATCTCCTTCTCTCTCTCTTCTCCATCTCCTTCTCTCTCTCTTCTCCATCTCCTTCTCTCTCTCTTCCCCATCTCCTTCTCTCTCTCTTCTCCATCTCCATCTCTCTCTCTCTTCCTCCATCTCCATCTCTCTCTCTCTCTCCCTCCATCTCCATCTCTCTCTCTCTCTCCCTCCATCTCCATCTCTCTCTCTCTCTCCCTCCATCTCCATCTCTCTCTCTCTCTTCTCCATCTCCTTCTCTCTCTCTTCTCCATCTCCTTCTCTCTCTCTTCTCCATCTCCTTCTCTCTCTCTTCTCCATCTCCTTCTCTTTCTCTCTCTCTCTTCCTCCTTCTCTTTCTCTCTCTCTCTCTCTCTCTCTCTCTCTCTCTCTCTCTCTCTCTCTCTCCTCTCCTCTCCTCTCCTCTCCTCTCCTCTCTCCTCTCTCTCTCCTTCCTCAGGGCTTTGTATCACCCATCAAGCTCCTGGTCTTCTCTAAGTCGGGGCGCAGACAGACAGACAGGAGTAGTGTGTCTCGTAGACCACTCCACACCGTACCCCTCTACCCTCCAGACTTCCTCATCCACCCAGAACGACTCATCTATGACTATGTAGAGAAGGAGGTCAAGGTGAGACGTCAACTAATCAATCTATAGTTGTATCAAAGGTGAGGAGGACACATCATCTAGACTTATAGATAATAGACTTGCAAACACAGACATAGGCTATGTCTCAAACGCAAGTGTGGATGTTACTAGAGTGTGTTACTAGAGAAGATGTCTTGTGTTTGGGACACAACCAGACATACCATTGTACTTCCTCCTCCTCAGTTCCTGGGTTACCTTCTGTGCTCGTTTCGAGGCAAGCAACACTGAACAAAGGGCGAGAGCCCCAGCTGTTCCTGACGACTGTGTGATCACGCTCTCAGTAGTTGATGTGAGTAAGACCTTTAAACAGGTTAACATTCGCAATGCCGCAGGCCAGATGGAATACCGGGATGCGTACAAGCTGGCAAGTGTCTTCACAGACATTTTCAACCTCTCCCTGAACCAGT
Organism: Salvelinus fontinalis; assembly: GCF_029448725.1. Classification (NCBI taxonomy): domain Eukaryota; kingdom Metazoa; phylum Chordata; class Actinopteri; order Salmoniformes; family Salmonidae; genus Salvelinus; species Salvelinus fontinalis. Next base: position 268,038 of record NW_026600424.1, on the reverse strand, counting down.
CTGTAATACCAACACGTTTCAAGCAGACCACCATAGTCCCTGTGCCCAAGAACGCCAAGGTAACCTGTCTAAATGACTATCACCCTGTAGCGCTCACATCTGTAGACATGAAATGCTTTTAAAGGCTGGTCATGGCTCACATCAACACCATCTCAGACACCTTACACCCACTCCAATTAGCATACTGCCTCAACTCATCCACAGATGACGCAATCTCTATTGCGCTCCATGCTGCCTTTACCCACCTGGACAAGAGGAACACCTATGTGAGAATGCTGTTAATTGACTACGGCTCAGCGTTCAACACCATAATGTCCTCCTAGCTCATCACTAAGCTCAGGACCCTGGGACCAGGGGTGAAAGTAAGGTGGTACAGTCCGGTACTGCATCATGGGTAAAATAAATAGTGGGGGGGGGGGGTACGCTGTGGCGTAAAACCAAAACCGAGACGTGCGCAGACAGCATTGGATTCTGGTCTATCGTCAAATGTCGTTACACTTTTTTGATGTTTTGTGTAACAAATGTCTCTTTCATTCACCGTTAATTATTTTATTTCATTCACTGTTTATTCACCGTTTATTCACTGTTTATTCACTGTTTATTCACTGTTTATTCACTGTTTATTCCCCGTTTATTCCCCGTTTATTCACCGTTTATTCACCGTTTATTCACTGTTTATTCACCGTTTATTCCACGTTTATTCCCCGTTTATTCACTGTTTATTCATTGTTTATTCACCGTTCATTCACTGTTTATTCACCGTTTATTCACTGTTTATTCACCGTTTATTCACCGTTTATTCACCGTTTATTCACTGTTTATTCACCGTTTATTCACCGTTTATTCCCCGTTTATTCACCGATTATTCACCGTTTATTCACTGTTTATTCACTGTTTATTCCCCGTTTATTCACTGTTTATTCCCTGTTTATTCACCGTTTATTCACTGTTTATTCCCCGTTTATTCACTGTTTATTCACCTTTTATTCATCGTTTATTCACCGTTTATTCACTGTTTATTATTTTATTTCATTCACCACTGTGTTGGAGGCTTGAAATATGTAGCATGTGGATGAATGTGAGTCGGGAGTCGGGAACCTTTTGAAGTGATTTTTTTTGCCAATCAGATGAAAACATGATGACTGGTTGTGTTCATGCCACAATATAAGGTCGTATGGTGTAAAAGTCAAAAGGACCAATCTTTATGACAGAGATGTTATTGATTTAACAGAGATTCTAAATAGAATTCAATGAGTGTTTCTGTGTACAAAGCCATCTTATCACCTCGTAGCCCTGCACATGGACTCAGTACTGGTACCCAGTGTATGTAGCCATCTCATCACCTCGTAGCCCTGCACATGGACTCAGTACTGGTACCCAGTGTATGTAGCCATGTTATTACCTCGTAGCCCTGCACATTGACTGGGTACTGGTACCCCGTGTATAAAGCCATGTTATGTTACTCATTGTGTATTTATTATTCATTTTATTACTGTGTTTTACTTTTCTATTATTTCTCTATTTGCTTTCTCTCTACATTGTTGGGAAGGGCCCGTCAGTCAGCATTTCACTGTTAGTCTACACCTGTGGTTTCTCTCTACATTGTTGGGAAGGGCCCCATTTCACTGTTAGTCTACACCTGTTGTTTCTCTCTACATTGTTGGGAAGGGCCCCATTTCACTGTTAGTCTACACCTGTGGTTTCTCTCTACATTGTTGGGAAGGGCCCCATTTCACTGTTAGTCTACACCTGTTGTTTCTCTCTACATTGTTGGGAAGGGCCCCATTTCACTGTTAGTCTACACCTGTGGTTTCTCTCTACATTGTTGGGAAGGGCCCCATTTCACTGTTAGTCTACACCTGTTGTTTCTCTCTACATTGTTGGGAAGGGCCCCATTTCACTGTTAGTCTACACCTGTTGTTTCTCTCTACATTGTTGGGAAGGGCCCCATTTCACTGTTAGTCTACACCTGTTGTTTCTCTCTACATTGTTGGGAAGGGCCCCATTTCACTGTTAGTCTACACCTGTGGTTTCTCTCTACATTGTTGGGAAGGGCCCGTCAGTCAGCATTTCACTGTTAGTCTACACCTGTTGTTTCTCTCTACATTGTTGGGAAGGGCCCGTCAGTCAGCATTTCACTGTTAGTCTACACCAGTGGTTTCTCTCTACATTGTTGGGAAGGGCCCGTCAGAAAGCATTTCACTGTTAGTCTACACCTGTTGTTTACGAAGCATGTGACGAATAAAATGCGATTTGATGTGGTTGTCCTCCCATCTCTCTGGGTTCGGTATCACGGCCTTTATGCTTTAATCTAGTACAGTGATGCTAAACTCTGATCCTTGTTGTCCTCGTAGTTCCTGGGTCACCTGACGTGGGTGTCGTGTTCTCTGAACCCTTCCAGTAGAGATGAACTGCTACAGCTCCTGGACACGGCCAGAGTGAGTTTGTTACACATTTACAGTCTCCAATAAAACCCTAGAAAACAGAACTGAAGCACAACATAGTTTTACTGATTTACTCCGCTCCCAGCTTCCTCCTATACTACACTTCCTCCTACCCTGGGCTGCCTCCTACCCTGGGCTTCCTCCTACACTACACTTCCTCCTACCCTACACTTCCTCCTACACTACACTTCCTCCTACACTACACTTCCTCCTACCCTACACTTCCTCCTACCCTACACTTCCTCCTACCCTACACTTCCTCCTACCCTACACTTCCTCCTACACTACACTTCCTCCTACACTACACTTCCTCCTACACTACACTTCCTCCTACACTACACTTCCTCCTACACTACACTTCCTCCTACCCTACACTTCCTCCTACACTACACTTCCTCCTACCCTACACTTCCTCCTACACTACACTTCCTCCTACCCTACACTTCCTCCTACACTACACTTCCTCCTACACTACACTTCCTCCTACACTACACTTCCTCCTACACTACACTTCCTCCTACACTACACTTCCTCCTACACTACACTTCCTCCTACCCTACACTTCCTCCTACCCTACACTTCCTCCTACCCTACACTTCCTCCTACACTACACTTCCTCCTACACTACACTTCCTCCTACACTACACTTCCTCCTACACTACACTTCCTCCTACACTACACTTCCTCCTACCCTGGGCTTCCTCCTACCCTGGGCTTCCTCCTACACTACACTTCCTCCTACACTACACTTCCTCCTACACTACACTTCCTCCTACACTACACTTCCTCCTACACTACACTTCCTCCTACCCTGGGCTGCCTCGATCTATTCACACCCTTCAGTCTTTCTGTTCTGTATCTATTCACACCCAGTAGGTGAGTCTTTTTGTTCTGTATCTATGGACGCGACCCAGTCGTTGAGTCTTTTTGTTCTGTATCTATTCACACCCAGTAGTTCAGTCTTTTTGTTCTGTATCTATTCACACCCAGTCATTCAGTCTTTTTGTTCTGTATCTATTCACACCTAGTAGTTCAGTCTTTGTGTTCTGTATCTATGGACGTGACCCAGTCGTTCAGTCTTTTTGTTCTGTATCTATGGACGCGACCCAGTCATTCAGTCTTTTTGTTCTGTATCTATGGACGTGACCCAGTAGTTCAGTCTTTTTGTTCTGTATCTATGGACGCGACCCAGTCATTCAGTCTTTATGTTCTGTATCTATGGACCCAGTCATTCAGTCTTTTTGTTCTGTATCTATGGACGCGACCCAGTCGTTCAGTCTTTTTGTTCTGTATCTATGGACGTGACCCAGTCGTTTAGTCTTTTTGTTCTGTATCTATGGACGCGACCCAGTCGTTCAGTCTTTTTGTTCTGTATCTATGGACGCGACCCAGTCGTTCAGTCTTTTGGTTCTGTATCTATGGACGCGACCCAGTCATTCAGACTTTTGGTTCTGTATCTATGTATCTACGGCTAACTTACAGTCATGTCAAAATAACAGCAAAGTAGCTGCATTTACATTTGTTTAAGCTATTTTCTAGTGACATTTATTTGGACCCATAAATCTATAAAAATAAGGTAATGAGGCTCAATTTCACCTGGAATAGAAAATGTGTTCTCTCTCGTCAGGACACTGTTGTTTAGAGGAGCTAGCCAACAACACAGCCAACAACACAGCCAACAACACAGCCAACAACACAGCCAGCAACACAGCTAACACAATCACTTCAAACTGAAGCTGGAAACACTGAAAATTAAATTAGTT
>NW_026600424.1:243831-258831 GCF_029448725.1 Salvelinus fontinalis | reverse complement strand
TAACTTAACTTAACTATATACAACCCAACTCATGTGGTTTAACTTAACTATATACAAACCAACTCATGTGGTTTAACTTAACTTAACTATATACAACCCAACTCATGTGGTTTAACTTAACTATATACAAACCAACTCATATGGTTTAACTTAACTATATACAAACCAACTCATGTGGTTTAACTTAACTTAACTATATACAACCCAACTCATGTGGTTTAACTTAACTATATACAAACCAACTCATGTGGTTTAACTTAACTTAACTATATACAACCCAACTCATGTGGTTTAACTTAACTATATACAACCCAACTCATATGGTTTAACTTAACTATATACAACCCAACTCATATGGTTTAACTTAACTATATACAACCCAACTCATATGGTTTAACTTAACTTAACTATATACAACCCAACTCATATGGTTTAACTTAACTATATACAACCCAACTCATATGGTTTAACTTAACTTAACTATATACAACCCAACTCATATGGTTTAACTTAACTATATACAACCCAACTCATATGGTTTAACTTAACTTAACTATATACAACCCAACTCATATGGTTTAACTTAACTATATACAACCCAACTCATATGGTTTAACTTAACTTAACTATATACAAACCAACTCATGTGGTTTAACTTAACTTAACTATATACAACCCAACTCATGTGGTTTAACTTAACTATATACAACCCAACTCATATGGTTTAACTTAACTATATACAACCCAACTCATATGGTTTAACTTAACTTAACTATATACAACCCAACTCATATGGTTTAACTTAACTTAACTATATACAACCCAACTCATATGGTTTAATTTAACTTAACTATATACAACCCAACTCATATGGTTTAACTTAACTTAAGTATATACAACCCAACTCATATGGTTTAACTTAACTTAACTATATACAAACCAACTCATATGGTTTAACTTAACTTAACTATATACAACCCAACTCATATGGTTTAACTTAACTATATACAACCCAACTCATATGGTTTAACTTAACTATATACAAACCAACTCATATGGTTTAACTTAACTTAACTATATACAACCCAACTCATGTGGTTTAACTTAACTTAACTATATACAACCCAACTCATATGGTTTAACTTAACTTAACTATATACAACCCAACTCATATGGTTTAACTTAACTATATACAACCCAACTCATATGGTTTAACTTAACTTAACTATATACAACCCAACTCATATGGTTTAACTTAACTATATACAACCCAACTCATATGGTTTAACTTAACTTAACTATATACAACCCAACTCATGTGGTTTAACTTAACTATATACAAACCAACTCATGTGGTTTAACTTAACTTAACTATATACAACCCAACTCATGTGGTTTAACTTAACTATATACAAACCAACTCATATGGTTTAACTTAACTATATACAAACCAACTCATGTGGTTTAACTTAACTTAACTATATACAACCCAACTCATGTGGTTGAACTTAACTATATACAAACCAACTCATGTGGTTTAACTTAACTTAACTATATACAACCCAACTCATGTGGTTTAACTTAACTATATACAACCCAACTCATATGGTTTAACTTAACTATATACAACCCAACTCATATGGTTTAACTTAACTATATACAACCCAACTCATATGGTTTAACTTAACTTAACTATATACAACCCAACTCATATGGTTTAACTTAACTATATACAACCCAACTCATATGGTTTAACTTAACTTAACTATATACAACCCAACTCATATGGTTTAACTTAACTATATACAACCCAACTCATATGGTTTAACTTAACTTAACTATATACAACCCAACTCATATGGTTTAACTTAACTATATACAACCCAACTCATATGGTTTAACTTAACTTAACTATATACAAACCAACTCATGTGGTTTAACTTAACTTAACTATATACAACCCAACTCATGTGGTTTAACTTAACTATATACAACCCAACTCATATGGTTTAACTTAACTATATACAACCCAACTCATATGGTTTAACTTAACTTAACTATATACAACCCAACTCATATGGTTTAACTTAACTTAACTATATACAACCCAACTCATATGGTTTAATTTAACTTAACTATATACAACCCAACTCATATGGTTTAACTTAACTTAAGTATATACAACCCAACTCATATGGTTTAACTTAACTATATACAAACCAACTCATGTGGTTTAACTTAACTATATACAACCCAACTCATATGGTTTAACTTAACTTAACTATATACAACCCAACTCATATGGTTTAACTTAACTTAAGTATATACAACCCAACTCATATGGTTTAACTTAACTTAACTATATACAAACCAACTCATATGGTTTAACTTAACTTAACTATATACAACCCAACTCATATGGTTTAACTTAACTTAACTATATACAACCCAACTCATATGGTTTAACTTAACTATATACAAACCAACTCATATGGTTTAACTTAACTATATACAAACCAACTCATATGGTTTAACTTAACTATATACAACCCAACTCATATGGTTTAACTTAACTTAACTATATACAACCCAACTCATATGGTTTAATTTAACTATATACAACCCAACTCATATGGTTTAACTTAACTTAACTATATACAACCCAACTCATATGGTTTAATTTAACTATATACAAACCAACTCATATGGTTTAACTTAACTATATACAAACCAACTCATATGGTTTAACTTAACTTAACTATATACAAACCAACTCATATGGTTTAACTTAACTATATACAAACCAACTCATATGGTTTAACTTAACTTAACTATATACAAACCAACTCATATGGTTTAACTTAACTATATACAAACCAACTCATATGGTTTAACTTAACTATATACAAACCAACTCATATGGTTTAACTTAACTTAACTATATACAAACCAACTCATATGGTTTAACTTAACTATATACAAACCAACTCATATGGTTTAACTTAACTTAACTATATACAAACCAACTCATATGGTTTAACTTAACTATATACAAACAATCTCATATGGTTTAACTTAACTATATACAAACCAACTCATATGGTTTAACTTAACTATATACAAACCAACTCATATGGTTTAACTTAACTATATACAAACCAACTCATATGGTTTAACTTAACTATATACAAACCAACTCATATGGTTTAACTTAACTTAACTATATACAAACCAACTCATATGGTTTAACTTAACTATATACAACCCAACTCATATGGTTTAACTTAACTTAACTATATACAAACCAACTCATATGGTTTAACTTAACTATATACAAACCAACTCATATGGTTTAACTTAACTATATACAACCCAACTCATATGGTTTAACTTAACTATATACAAACCAACTCATATGGTTTAACTTAACTATATACAAACCAACTCATGTGGTTTAACTTAACTATATACAAACCAACTCATGTGGTTTAACTTAACTATATACAAACCAACTCATATGGTTTAACTTAACTTAACTATATACAAACCAACTCATATGGTTTAACTTAACTTAACTATATACAACCCAACTCATATGGTTTAACTTAACTTAACTATATACAACCCAACTCATATGGTTTAACTTAACTTAACTATATACAACCCAACTCATATGGTTTAATTTAAGTATATACAAACCAACTCATGTGGTTTAACTTAACTATATACAAACCAACTCATATGGTTTAACTTAACTTAACTATATACAACCCAACTCATATGGTTTAATTTAAGTATATACAAACCAACTCATATGGTTTAACTTAACTTGACTATATACAAACCAACTCATATGGTTTAACTTAACTTAACTATATACAACCCAACTCATATGGTTTAACTTAACTTAACTATATACAACCCAACTCATATGGTTTAACTTAACTTAACTATATACAACCCAACTCATATGGTTTAACTTAACTTAACTATATACAACCCAACTCATATGGTTTAACTTAACTTAACTATATACAAACCAACTCATATGGTTTAACTTAACTTAACTATATACAAACCAACTCATATGGTTTAACTTAACTTAACTATATACAACCCAACTCATATGGTTTAACTTAACTTAACTATATACAAACCAACTCATATGGTTTAACTTAACTTAACTATATACAACCCAACTCATATGGTTTAACTTAACTTAACTATATACAAACCAACTCATATGGTTTAACTTAACTATATACAACCCAACTCATATGGTTTAACTTAACTATATACAACCCAACTCATATGGTTTAACTTAACTTAACCATATACAACCCAACTCATATGGTTTAACTTAACTTAACTATATACAACCCAACTCATATGGTTTAACTTAACTATATACAAACCAACTCATATGGTTTAACTTAACTATATACAAACCAACTCATATGGTTTAACTTAACTTAACTATATACAACCCAACTCATATGGTTTAATTTAACTATATACAACCCAACTCATATGGTTTAACTTAACTTAACTATATACAACCCAACTCATATGGTTTAACTTAACTATATACAACCCAACTCACATGGTTTAACTTAACTTAACTATATACAACCCAACTCATATGGTTTAACTTAACTATATACAACCCAACTCATATGGTTTAACTTAACTTAACTATATACAACCCAACTCATATGGTTTAACTTAACTATATACAACCCAACTCATATGGTTTAACTTAACTTAACTATATACAACCCAACTCATGTGGTTTAACTTAACTATATACAAACCAACTCATGTGGTTTAACTTAACTTAACTATATACAACCCAACTCATGTGGTTTAACTTAACTATATACAAACCAACTCATATGGTTTAACTTAACTATATACAAACCAACTCATGTGGTTTAACTTAACTTAACTATATACAACCCAACTCATGTGGTTTAACTTAACTATATACAAACCAACTCATGTGGTTTAACTTAACTTAACTATATACAACCCAACTCATGTGGTTTAACTTAACTATATACAACCCAACTCATATGGTTTAACTTAACTATATACAACCCAACTCATATGGTTTAACTTAACTATATACAACCCAACTCATATGGTTTAACTTAACTTAACTATATACAACCCAACTCATATGGTTTAACTTAACTATATACAACCCAACTCATATGGTTTAACTTAACTTAACTATATACAACCCAACTCATATGGTTTAACTTAACTTAACTATATACAACCCAACTCATATGGTTTAATTTAACTATATACAACCCAACTCATATGGTTTAACTTAACTATATACAAACCAACTCATATGGTTTAACTTAACTTAACTATATACAACCCAACTCATATGGTTTAACTTAACTATATACAACCCAACTCATATGGTTTAACTTAACTATATACAACCCAACTCATATGGTTTAATTTAACTATATACAACCCAACTCATATGGTTTAACTTAACTATATACAAACCAACTCATATGGTTTAACTTAACTTAACTATATACAAACCAACTCATATGGGTTAACTTAACTATATACAACCCAACTCATATGGTTTAACTTAACTTAACTATATACAACCCAACTCATATGGTTTAACTTAACTATATACAACCCAACTCATATGGTTTAACTTAACTTAACTATATACAAACCAACTCATATGGGTTAACTTAACTATATACAACCCAACTCATATGGTTTAACTTAACTTAACTATATACAACCCAACTCATGTGGTTTAACTTAACTATATACAACCCAACTCATATGGTTTAACTTAACTATATACAACCCAACTCATATGGTTTAACTTAACTTAACTATATACAACCCAACTCATATGGTTTAACTTAACTTAACTATATACAACCCAACTCATATGGTTTAATTTAACTTAACTATATACAACCCAACTCATATGGTTTAACTTAACTTAAGTATATACAACCCAACTCATATGGTTTAACTTAACTATATACAAACCAACTCATGTGGTTTAACTTAACTATATACAACCCAACTCATATGGTTTAACTTAACTTAACTATATACAACCCAACTCATATGGTTTAACTTAACTTAAGTATATACAACCCAACTCATATGGTTTAACTTAACTTAACTATATACAAACCAACTCATATGGTTTAACTTAACTTAACTATATACAACCCAACTCATATGGTTTAACTTAACTTAACTATATACAACCCAACTCATATGGTTTAATTTAAGTATATACAAACCAACTCATGTGGTTTAACTTAACTTAACTATATACAAACCAACTCATATGGTTTAACTTAACTTAACTATATACAAACCAACTCATATGGTTTAACTTAACTTAACTATATACAACCCAACTCATATGGTTTAACTTAACTTAACTATAAACAAACCAACTCATATGGTTTAACTTAACTATATACAAACCAACTCATGTGGTTTAACTTAACTATATACAAACCAACTCATATGGTTTAACTTAACTATATACAAACCAACTCATATGGTTTAACTTAACTTAACTATATACAAACCAACTCATATGGTTTAACATTACATACATTTAAGTCATTTAGCAGACGCTCTTATCCAGAGCGACTTACAAATTGGTGCATTCACCTTATGACATCCAGTGGAACAGCCACTTTACAATAGTGCATCTAGATCATTTTAAGGGGGGGGGGGGGGGGCAGAAGGATTGCTTTATCCTAGGTATTCCTTGAAGAGGTGGGGTTTCAGGTGTCTCCGGAAGGTGGTGATTGACTCCGCTGTCCTGGCGTCGTGAGGGAGTTTGTTCCACCATTGGGGTGCCAGAGCAGCGAACAGTTTTGACTGGGCTGAGCGGGAACTGTACTTCCTCAGTGGTAGGGAGGCGAGCAGGCCAGAGGTGGATGAACGCAGTGCCCTTGTTTGGGTGTAGGGCCTGATCAGAGCCTGAAGGTACTGAGGTGCCGTTCCCCTCACAGCTCCGTAGGCAAGCACCATGGTCTTGTAGCGGATGCGAGCTTCAACTGGAAGCCAGTGGAGAGAGCGGAGGAGCGGGGTGACGTGAGAGAACTTGGGAAGGTTGAACACCAGACGGGCTGCGGCGTTCTGGATGAGTTGTAGGGGTTTAATGGCACAGGCAGGGAGCCCAGCCAACAGCGAGTTGCAGTAATCCAGACGGGAGATGACAAGTGCCTGGATTAGGACCTGCGCCGCTTCCTGTGTGAGGCAGGGTCGTACTCTGCGGATGTTGTAGAGCATGAACCTACAGGAACGGGCCACCGCCTTGATGTTTATGGAGAACGACAGGGTGTTGTCCAGGATCACGCCAAGGTTCTTAGCGCTCTGGGAGGAGGACACAATGGAGTTGTCAACCGTGATGGCGAGATCATGGAACGGACAGTCCTTCCCCGGGAGGAAGAGCAGCTCCGTCTTGCCGAGGTTCAGCTTGAGGTGGTGATCCGTCATCCACACTGATATGTCTGCCAGACATGCAGAGATGCGATTCGCCACCTGGTCATCAGAAGGGGGAAAGGAGAAGATTAATTGTGTGTCGTCTGCATAGCAATGATAGGAGAGACCATGTGAGGTTATGACAGAGCCAAGTGACTTGGTGTATAGCGAGAATAGGAGAGGGCCTAGAACAGAGCCCTGGGGGACACCAGTGGTGAGAGCGCGTGGTGAGGAGACAGATTCTCGCCACGCCACCTGGTAGGAGCGACCTGTCAGGTAGGACGCAATCCAAGCGTGGGCCGCGCCGGAGATGCCCAACTCGGAGAGGGTGGAGAGGAGGATCTGATGGTTCACAGTATCGAAGGCAGCCGATAGGTCTAGAAGGATGAGAGCAGAGGATAGAGAGTTAGCTTTAGCAGTGCGGAGCGCCTCCGTGATACAGAGAAGAGCAGTCTCAGTTGAGTGACTAGTCTTGAAACCTGACTGATTTGGATCAAGAAGGTCATTCTGAGAGAGATAGCAGGAGAGCTGGCCAAGGACGGCACGTTCAAGAGTTTTGGAGAGAAAAGAAAGAAGGGATACTGGTCTGTAGTTGTTGACATCGGAGGGATCGAGTGTAGGTTTTTTCAGAAGGGGTGCAACTCTCGCTCTCTTGAAGACGGAAGGGACGTAGCCAGCGGTCAGGGATGAGTTGATGAGCGAGGTGAGGTAAGGTAGAAGGTCTCCGGAAATGGTCTGGAGAAGAGAGGAGGGGATAGGGTCAAGCGGGCAGGTTGTTGGGCGGCCGGCCGTCACAAGACGCGAGATTTCATCTGGAGAGAGAGGGGAGAAAGAGGTCAAAGCACAGGGTTGGGCAGTGTGAGCAGAACCAGCGGTGTCGTTTGACTTAGCAAACGAGGATCGGATGTCGTCGACCTTCTTTTCAAAATGGTTGACGAAGTCGTCTGCAGAGAGGGAGGAGGGGGGGGAGGGGGAGGAGGATTCAGGAGGGAGGAGAAGGTGGCAAAGAGCTTCCTAGGGTTAGAGGCAGATGCTTGGAATTTAGAGTGGTAGAAAGTGGCTTTAGCAGCAGAGACAGAAGAGGAAAATGTAGAGAGGAGGGAGTGAAAGGATGCCAGGTCCGCAGGGAGGCGAGTTTTCCTCCATTTCCGCTCGGCTGCCCGGAGCCCTGTTTAACTTAACTATATACAAACCAACTCATATGGTTTAACTTAACTTAACTATATACAAACCAACTCATATGGTTTAACTTAACTATATACAAACCAACTCATATGGTTTAACTTAACTATATACAAACCAACTCATATGGTTTAACTTAACTTAACTATATACAAACCAACTCATATGGTTTAACTTAACTATATACAAACCAACTCATATGGTTTAACTTAACTTAACTATATACAAACCAACTCATATGGTTTAACTTAACTATATACAAACCAACTCATATGGTTTAACTTAACTATATACAAACCAACTCATATGGTTTAACTTAACTATATACAAACCAACTCATATGGTTTAACTTAACTTAACTATATACAAACCAACTCATATGGTTTAACTTAACTATATACAAACCAACTCATATGGTTTAACTTAACTATATACAAACCAACTCATATGGTTTAACTTAACTATATACAAACCAACTCATATGGTTTAACTTAACTTAACTATATACAAACCAACTCATATGGTTTAACTTAACTATATACAACCCAACTCATATGGTTTAACTTAACTTAACTATATACAAACCAACTCATATGGTTTAACTTAACTATATACAAACCAACTCATATGGTTTAACTTAACTATATACAACCCAACTCATATGGTTTAACTTAACTTAACTATATACAACCCAACTCATATGGTTTAACTTAACTTAACTATATACAACCCAACTCATATGGTTTAATTTAACTATATACAACCCAACTCATATGGTTTAACTTAACTATATACAAACCAACTCATATGGTTTAACTTAACTTAACTATATACAACCCAACTCATATGGTTTAACTTAACTATATACAACCCAACTCATATGGTTTAACTTAACTATATACAACCCAACTCATATGGTTTAATTTAACTATATACAACCCAACTCATATGGTTTAACTTAACTATATACAAACCAACTCATATGGTTTAACTTAACTTAACTATATACAAACCAACTCATATGGGTTAACTTAACTATATACAACCCAACTCATATGGTTTAACTTAACTTAACTATATACAACCCAACTCATATGGTTTAACTTAACTATATACAACCCAACTCATATGGTTTAACTTAACTTAACTATATACAAACCAACTCATATGGGTTAACTTAACTATATACAACCCAACTCATATGGTTTAACTTAACTTAACTATATACAACCCAACTCATGTGGTTTAACTTAACTATATACAACCCAACTCATATGGTTTAACTTAACTATATACAACCCAACTCATATGGTTTAACTTAACTTAACTATATACAACCCAACTCATATGGTTTAACTTAACTTAACTATATACAACCCAACTCATATGGTTTAATTTAACTTAACTATATACAACCCAACTCATATGGTTTAACTTAACTTAAGTATATACAACCCAACTCATATGGTTTAACTTAACTATATACAAACCAACTCATGTGGTTTAACTTAACTATATACAACCCAACTCATATGGTTTAACTTAACTTAACTATATACAACCCAACTCATATGGTTTAACTTAACTTAAGTATATACAACCCAACTCATATGGTTTAACTTAACTTAACTATATACAAACCAACTCATATGGTTTAACTTAACTTAACTATATACAACCCAACTCATATGGTTTAACTTAACTATATACAACCCAACTCATATGGTTTAACTTAACTATATACAACCCAACTCATATGGTTTAACTTAACTTAACTATATACAACCCAACTCATATGGTTTAACTTAACTTAACTATATACAACCCAACTCATATGGTTTAATTTAACTTAACTATATACAACCCAACTCATATGGTTTAACTTAACTTAAGTATATACAACCCAACTCATATGGTTTAACTTAACTATATACAAACCAACTCATGTGGTTTAACTTAACTATATACAACCCAACTCATATGGTTTAACTTAACTTAACTATATACAACCCAACTCATATGGTTTAACTTAACTTAAGTATATACAACCCAACTCATATGGTTTAACTTAACTTAACTATATACAAACCAACTCATATGGTTTAACTTAACTTAACTATATACAACCCAACTCATATGGTTTAACTTAACTTAACTATATACAACCCAACTCATATGGTTTAATTTAAGTATATACAAACCAACTCATGTGGTTTAACTTAACTTAACTATATACAAACCAACTCACATGGTTTAACTTAACTTAACTATATACAAACCAACTCATATGGTTTAACTTAACTTAACTATATACAACCCAACTCATATGGTTTAACTTAACTTAACTATAAACAAACCAACTCATATGGTTTAACTTAACTATATACAAACCAACTCATGTGGTTTAACTTAACTATATACAAACCAACTCATATGGTTTAACTTAACTATATACAAACCAACTCATATGGTTTAACTTAACTTAACTATATACAAACCAACTCATATGGTTTAACTTAACTATATACAAACCAACTCATATGGTTTAACTTAACTTAACTATATACAAACCAACTCATATGGTTTAACTTAACTATATACAAACCAACTCATATGGTTTAACTTAACTATATACAAACCAACTCATATGGTTTAACTTAACTTAACTATATACAAACCAACTCATATGGTTTAACTTAACTATATACAAACCAACTCATATGGTTTAACTTAACTTAACTATATACAAACCAACTCATATGGTTTAACTTAACTATATACAAACCAACTCATATGGTTTAACTTAACTATATACAAACCAACTCATATGGTTTAACTTAACTATATACAAACCAACTCATATGGTTTAACTTAACTTAACTATATACAAACCAACTCATATGGTTTAACTTAACTATATACAAACCAACTCATATGGTTTAACTTAACTATATACAAACCAACTCATATGGTTTAACTTAACTATATACAAACCAACTCATATGGTTTAACTTAACTTAACTATATACAAACCAACTCATATGGTTTAACTTAACTATATACAACCCAACTCATATGGTTTAACTTAACTTAACTATATACAAACCAACTCATATGGTTTAACTTAACTATATACAAACCAACTCATATGGTTTAACTTAACTATATACAACCCAACTCATATGGTTTAACTTAACTTAACTATATACAACCCAACTCATATGGTTTAACTTAACTTAACTATATACAACCCAACTCATATGGTTTAATTTAACTATATACAACCCAACTCATATGGTTTAACTTAACTATATACAAACCAACTCATATGGTTTAACTTAACTTAACTATATACAACCCAACTCATATGGTTTAACTTAACTATATACAACCCAACTCATATGGTTTAACTTAACTATATACAACCCAACTCATATGGTTTAATTTAACTATATACAACCCAACTCATATGGTTTAACTTAACTATATACAAACCAACTCATATGGTTTAACTTAACTTAACTATATACAAACCAACTCATATGGGTTAACTTAACTATATACAACCCAACTCATATGGTTTAACTTAACTTAACTATATACAACCCAACTCATATGGTTTAACTTAACTATATACAACCCAACTCATATGGTTTAACTTAACTTAACTATATACAAACCAACTCATATGGGTTAACTTAACTATATACAACCCAACTCATATGGTTTAACTTAACTTAACTATATACAACCCAACTCATGTGGTTTAACTTAACTATATACAACCCAACTCATATGGTTTAACTTAACTATATACAACCCAACTCATATGGTTTAACTTAACTTAACTATATACAACCCAACTCATATGGTTTAACTTAACTTAACTATATACAACCCAACTCATATGGTTTAATTTAACTTAACTATATACAACCCAACTCATATGGTTTAACTTAACTTAAGTATATACAACCCAACTCATATGGTTTAACTTAACTATATACAAACCAACTCATGTGGTTTAACTTAACTATATACAACCCAACTCATATGGTTTAACTTAACTTAACTATATACAACCCAACTCATATGGTTTAACTTAACTTAAGTATATACAACCCAACTCATATGGTTTAACTTAACTTAACTATATACAAACCAACTCATATGGTTTAACTTAACTTAACTATATACAACCCAACTCATATGGTTTAACTTAACTTAACTATATACAACCCAACTCATATGGTTTAATTTAAGTATATACAAACCAACTCATGTGGTTTAACTTAACTTAACTATATACAAACCAACTCATATGGTTTAACTTAACTTAACTATATACAAACCAACTCATATGGTTTAACTTAACTTAACTATATACAACCCAACTCATATGGTTTAACTTAACTTAACTATAAACAAACCAACTCATATGGTTTAACTTAACTATATACAAACCAACTCATGTGGTTTAACTTAACTATATACAAACCAACTCATATGGTTTAACTTAACTATATACAAACCAACTCATATGGTTTAACTTAACTTAACTATATACAAACCAACTCATATGGTTTAACTTAACTATATACAAACCAACTCATATGGTTTAACTTAACTTAACTATATACAAACCAACTCATATGGTTTAACTTAACTATATACAAACCAACTCATATGGTTTAACTTAACTATATACAAACCAACTCATATGGTTTAACTTAACTTAACTATATACAAACCAACTCATATGGTTTAACTTAACTATATACAAACCAACTCATATGGTTTAACTTAACTTAACTATATACAAACCAACTCATATGGTTTAACTTAACTATATACAAACCAACTCATATGGTTTAACTTAACTATATACAAACCAACTCATATGGTTTAACTTAACTATATACAAACCAACTCATATGGTTTAACTTAACTTAACTATATACAAACCAACTCATATGGTTTAACTTAACTATATACAAACCAACTCATATGGTTTAACTTAACTATATACAAACCAACTCATATGGTTTAACTTAACTATATACAAACCAACTCATATGGTTTAACTTAACTTAACTATATACAAACCAACTCATATGGTTTAACTTAACTATATACAACCCAACTCATATGGTTTAACTTAACTTAACTATATACAAACCAACTCATATGGTTTAACTTAACTATATACAAACCAACTCATATGGTTTAACTTAACTATATACAACCCAACTCATATGGTTTAACTTAACTATATACAAACCAACTCATATGGTTTAACTTAACTATATACAAACCAACTCATGTGGTTTAACTTAACTATATACAAACCAACTCATGTGGTTTAACTTAACTATACACAAACCAACTCATATGGTTTAACTTAACTTAACTATATACAAACCAACTCATATGGTTTAACTTAACTTAACTATATACAACCCAACTCATATGGTTTAACTTAACTTAACTATATACAACCCAACTCATATGGTTTAACTTAACTTAACTATATACAACCCAACTCATATGGTTTAATTTAAGTATATACAAACCAACTCATGTGGTACAAACCAACTCATATGGTTTAACTTAACTTAACTATATACAACCCAACTCATATGGTTTAACTTAACTATATACAACCCAACTCATATGGTTTAATTTAAGTATATACAAACCAACTCATATGGTTTAACTTAACTTAACTATATACAACCCAACTCATATGGTTTAACTTAACTTAACTATATACAACCCAACTCATATGGTTTAACTTAACTTAACTATATACAACCCAACTCATATGGTTTAACTTAACTTAACTATATACAACCCAACTCATATGGTTTAACTTAAGTATATACAAACCAACTCATGTGGTTTAACTTAACCCTATTCCCTACGGGTCCTGGTCACAAGTAGTGTACACCCTATTCCCTATGGGCCCTGGTCAAAGTAGTGTGCACCCTATTCCCTATGGGCCCTGGTCAAAGTAGTGTGCACCCTATTCCCTACGGGTCCTGGTCACAAGTAGTGTACACCCTATTCCCTATGGGCCCTGGTCAAAGTAGTGTGCACCCTAATCCATATGGGCCCTGGTCAAAGTAGTGTGCACCCTATTCCCTATGGGCCCTGGTCAAAGTAGTGTGCTCCCTATTCCCTATGGGCCCTGGTCAAAGTAGTGTGCACCCTATTCCCTATGGGCCCTGGTCACAAGTAG
Source organism: Salvelinus fontinalis (assembly GCF_029448725.1). Lineage (NCBI taxonomy): Eukaryota > Metazoa > Chordata > Actinopteri > Salmoniformes > Salmonidae > Salvelinus > Salvelinus fontinalis. Next base: position 243,899 of record NW_026600424.1, on the reverse strand, counting down.
TGTGCACCCTATTCCCTATGGGCCCTGGTCACAAGTAGTGTGCACCCTATTCCCTATGGGCCCTGGTC
>NW_026600424.1:226331-238831 GCF_029448725.1 Salvelinus fontinalis | reverse complement strand
CTTAATGTAGACGGACGCACTGCCTTAATGTAGACGGACACACTGCCTTAATGTAGACAGACACACTGCCTCGATGAAGACAGACACACTGCCTTAATGTAGACAGACACACTGCCTTAATGTAGACGGACACATTGCCTTAATGTAGACAGACACACTGCCTTCATGTAGACAGACACACTGCCTCGATGTAGACGGACGCACTGCCTTAATGTAGACAGACACACTGCTGTGATGTAGACGGACGCACTGCCTCAATGTAGACAGACACACTGCCTTAATGTAGACGGACGCACTGCCTCAATGTAGACAGACGCACTGCCTTAATGTAGACAGACACACTGCCTTAATGTAGACAGACACACTGCCTTGGTGTAGACAGACGCACTGCCTTGGTGTAGACAGACACACTGCCTTAATGTAGACGGACACACTGCCTTAATGTAGACGGAGGCACTGCCTTAATGTAGACGGAGGCACTGCCTTGATGTAGACGGACACACTGCCTTAATGTAGACAGACACACTGCCTTAATGTAGACAGACACACTGCCTTGATGTAGACGGACACACTGCCTTAATATAGACGGACACACTGCCTTAATGTAGACAGACACACTGCCTTAATGTAGACAGACACACTGCCTTGATGTAGACAGACACACTGCCTTAATGTAGACAGACACACTGCCTTAATGTAGACGGACACACTGCCTTAATGTAGACGGACACACTGCCTTAATGTAGACGGAGGCACTGCCTTAATGTAGACGGACACACTGCCTCGATGTAGACAGACACACTGCCTTAATGTAGACGGACACACTGCCTTAATGTAGACGGACACACTGCCTCGATGTAGACGGATACAGTTCCTTAATGTAGACGGACACACTGCCTTAATGTAGACGGACACACTGCCTTAATGTAGACAGACCCACTGCCTTGGTGTAGACAGACAAACTGCCTTAATGTAGACAGACACACTGCCTTAATGTAGACGGACACACTGCTGTGATGTAGACAGACATACTGCCTTAATGTAGACGGACACACTGCCTTAATGTAGACAGACACACTGCCTCGATGGAGACAGACACACTGCCTCGATGTAGACGGACACACTGCCTTAATGTAGACGGACACACTGCCTTAATGTAGACAGACACACTGCCTCGATGTAGACGGACACACTGCCTTAATGTAGACAGACACACTGCCTTAATATAGACGGACACACTGCCTCGATGTAGACGGACACACTGCCTTAATGTAGACAGACACACTGCCTCGATGTAGACAGACACACTGCCTTAATGTAGACAGACACACTGCCTCAATGTAGACGGACACACTGCCTTAATGTAGACAGACACTGCCTTAATGTAGACAGACACACTGCCTTAATGTAGACGGACACACTGCCTCGTAGTAGACGGACGCACTGCTGTGATGTAGACGGACACACTGCCTTAATGTAGCCGGACACACTGCCTTAATGTAGACGGACACACTGCCTCGTAGTAGACGGACGCACTGCCTCGCTGTAGACGGACGCACTGCCTTAATGTAGATGGACGCACTGCCATAATGTAGACAGACGCACTGCCTTGATGTAGACGGACACACTGCCTTGATGTAGACGGACACACTGCCTCGATGTAGACAGACACACTGCCTCGAAGTAGACGGACACACTGCCTTAATGTAGACAGACACACTGCCTTAATGTAGACGGACACACTGCCTTAATGTAGACAGACACACTGCCTTAATGTAGACGGACACACTGCCTTAATGTAGACGGACACACTGCCTTAATGTAGACGGAGGCACTGCCTTAATGTAGACGGACACACTGCCTCGATGTAGACAGACACACTGCCTTAATGTAGACGGACACACTGCCTTAATGTAGACGGACACACTGCCTCGATGTAGACGGATACAGTTCCTTAATGTAGACGGACACACTGCCTTAATGTAGACGGACACACTGCCTTAATGTAGACAGACCCACTGCCTTGGTGTAGACAGACAAACTGCCTTAATGTAGACAGACACACTGCCTTAATGTAGACGGACACACTGCTGTGATGTAGACAGACATACTGCCTTAATGTAGACGGACACACTGCCTTAATGTAGACAGACACACTGCCTTAATGTAGACAGACACACTGCCTTGGTGTAGACAGACAAACTGCCTTAATGTAGACAGACACACTGCCTTAATGTAGACGGACACACTGCCTTAATGTAGACAGACACACTGACTTAATGTAGACGGACGCACTGCCTTAATGTAGACGGACACACTGCCTTAATGTAGACAGACACACTGCCTCGATGAAGACAGACACACTGCCTTAATGTAGACAGACACACTGCCTTAATGTAGACGGACACATTGCCTCGATGTAGACAGACACACTGCCTTAATGTAGACGGACACACTGCCTTAATGTAGACAGACACACTGCCTCGATGGAGACAGACACACTGCCTCGATGTAGACGGACACACTGCCTTAATGTAGACGGACACACTGCCTTAATGTAGACAGACACACTGCCTCGATGTAGACGGACACACTGCCTTAATGTAGACAGACACACTGCCTTAATATAGACGGACACACTGCCTCGATGTAGACGGACACACTGCCTTAATGTAGACAGACACACTGCCTCGATGTAGACAGACACACTGCCTTAATGTAGACAGACACACTGCCTCAATGTAGACGGACACACTGCCTTAATGTAGACAGACACTGCCTTAATGTAGACAGACACACTGCCTTAATGTAGACGGACACACTGCCTCGTAGTAGACGGACGCACTGCTGTGATGTAGACGGACACACTGCCTTAATGTAGCCGGACACACTGCCTTAATGTAGACGGACACACTGCCTCGTAGTAGACGGACGCACTGCCTCGCTGTAGACGGACGCACTGCCTTAATGTAGATGGACGCACTGCCATAATGTAGACAGACGCACTGCCTTGATGTAGACGGACACACTGCCTTGATGTAGACGGACACACTGCCTCGATGTAGACAGACACACTGCCTCGAAGTAGACGGACACACTGCCTTAATGTAGACAGACACACTGCCTTAATGTAGACGGACACACTGCCTTAATGTAGACAGACACACTGCCTTAATGTAGACGGACACACTGCCTCGATGTAGACGGACACACTGCCTTAATGTAGACAGACACACTGCCTTAATGTAGACAGACACACTGCCTTAATGTAGACAGACACACTGCCTCGATGTAGACAGACACACTGCCTCGATGTAGACGGACACACTGCCTTAATGTAGACGGACACACTGCCTTAATGTAGACGGACACACTGCCTCGATGGAGACGGACACACTGCCTTAATGTAGACAGACACACTGCCTTAATGTAGACGGACGCACTGCCTTAATGTAGACGGAGGCACTGCCTCGATGTAGACAGACACACTGCCTCAATGTAGACGGAGGCACTGCCTCAATGTAGACAGACACACTGCCTTAATGTAGACGGACGCACTGCCTCAATGTAGACAGACGCACTGCCTTAATGTAGACAGACACACTGCCTTAATGTAGACAGACACACTGCCTTGGTGTAGACAGACGCACTGCCTTGGTGTAGACAGACACACTGCCTTAATGTAGACGGACACACTGCCTTAATGTAGACGGAGGCACTGCCTTAATGTAGACGGAGGCACTGCCTTGATGTAGACGGACACACTGCCTTAATGTAGACAGACACACTGCCTTAATGTAGACAGACACACTGCCTTGATGTAGACGGACACACTGCCTTAATATAGACGGACACACTGCCTTAATGTAGACAGACACACTGCCTTAATGTAGACAGACACACTGCCTTGATGTAGACAGACACACTGCCTTAATGTAGACAGACACACTGCCTTAATGTAGACGGACACACTGCCTTAATGTAGACGGACACACTGCCTTAATGTAGACGGAGGCACTGCCTTAATGTAGACGGACACACTGCCTCGATGTAGACAGACACACTGCCTTAATGTAGACGGACACACTGCCTTAATGTAGACGGACACACTGCCTCGATGTAGACGGATACAGTTCCTTAATGTAGACGGACACACTGCCTTAATGTAGACGGACACACTGCCTTAATGTAGACAGACCCACTGCCTTGGTGTAGACAGACAAACTGCCTTAATGTAGACAGACACACTGCCTTAATGTAGACGGACACACTGCTGTGATGTAGACAGACATACTGCCTTAATGTAGACGGACACACTGCCTTAATGTAGACAGACACACTGCCTCGATGGAGACAGACACACTGCCTCGATGTAGACGGACACACTGCCTTAATGTAGACGGACACACTGCCTTAATGTAGACAGACACACTGCCTCGATGTAGACGGACACACTGCCTTAATGTAGACAGACACACTGCCTTAATATAGACGGACACACTGCCTCGATGTAGACGGACACACTGCCTTAATGTAGACAGACACACTGCCTCGATGTAGACAGACACACTGCCTTAATGTAGACAGACACACTGCCTCAATGTAGACGGACACACTGCCTTAATGTAGACAGACACTGCCTTAATGTAGACAGACACACTGCCTTAATGTAGACGGACACACTGCCTCGTAGTAGACGGACGCACTGCTGTGATGTAGACGGACACACTGCCTTAATGTAGCCGGACACACTGCCTTAATGTAGACGGACACACTGCCTCGTAGTAGACGGACGCACTGCCTCGCTGTAGACGGACGCACTGCCTTAATGTAGATGGACGCACTGCCATAATGTAGACAGACGCACTGCCTTGATGTAGACGGACACACTGCCTTGATGTAGACGGACACACTGCCTCGATGTAGACAGACACACTGCCTCGAAGTAGACGGACACACTGCCTTAATGTAGACAGACACACTGCCTTAATGTAGACGGACACACTGCCTTAATGTAGACAGACACACTGCCTTAATGTAGACGGACACACTGCCTTAATGTAGACGGACACACTGCCTTAATGTAGACGGAGGCACTGCCTTAATGTAGACGGACACACTGCCTCGATGTAGACAGACACACTGCCTTAATGTAGACGGACACACTGCCTTAATGTAGACGGACACACTGCCTCGATGTAGACGGATACAGTTCCTTAATGTAGACGGACACACTGCCTTAATGTAGACGGACACACTGCCTTAATGTAGACAGACCCACTGCCTTGGTGTAGACAGACAAACTGCCTTAATGTAGACAGACACACTGCCTTAATGTAGACGGACACACTGCTGTGATGTAGACAGACATACTGCCTTAATGTAGACGGACACACTGCCTTAATGTAGACAGACACACTGCCTTAATGTAGACAGACACACTGCCTTGGTGTAGACAGACAAACTGCCTTAATGTAGACAGACACACTGCCTTAATGTAGACGGACACACTGCCTTAATGTAGACAGACACACTGACTTAATGTAGACGGACGCACTGCCTTAATGTAGACGGACACACTGCCTTAATGTAGACAGACACACTGCCTCGATGAAGACAGACACACTGCCTTAATGTAGACAGACACACTGCCTTAATGTAGACGGACACATTGCCTCGATGTAGACAGACACACTGCCTTAATGTAGACGGACACACTGCCTTAATGTAGACAGACACACTGCCTCGATGGAGACAGACACACTGCCTCGATGTAGACGGACACACTGCCTTAATGTAGACGGACACACTGCCTTAATGTAGACAGACACACTGCCTCGATGTAGACGGACACACTGCCTTAATGTAGACAGACACACTGCCTTAATATAGACGGACACACTGCCTCGATGTAGACGGACACACTGCCTTAATGTAGACAGACACACTGCCTCGATGTAGACAGACACACTGCCTTAATGTAGACAGACACACTGCCTCAATGTAGACGGACACACTGCCTTAATGTAGACAGACACTGCCTTAATGTAGACAGACACACTGCCTTAATGTAGACGGACACACTGCCTCGTAGTAGACGGACGCACTGCTGTGATGTAGACGGACACACTGCCTTAATGTAGCCGGACACACTGCCTTAATGTAGACGGACACACTGCCTCGTAGTAGACGGACGCACTGCCTCGCTGTAGACGGACGCACTGCCTTAATGTAGATGGACGCACTGCCATAATGTAGACAGACGCACTGCCTTGATGTAGACGGACACACTGCCTTGATGTAGACGGACACACTGCCTCGATGTAGACAGACACACTGCCTCGAAGTAGACGGACACACTGCCTTAATGTAGACAGACACACTGCCTTAATGTAGACGGACACACTGCCTTAATGTAGACAGACACACTGCCTTAATGTAGACGGACACACTGCCTCGATGTAGACGGACACACTGCCTTAATGTAGACAGACACACTGCCTTAATGTAGACAGACACACTGCCTTAATGTAGACAGACACACTGCCTCGATGTAGACAGACACACTGCCTCGATGTAGACGGACACACTGCCTTAATGTAGACGGACACACTGCCTTAATGTAGACGGACACACTGCCTCGATGGAGACGGACACACTGCCTTAATGTAGACAGACACACTGCCTTAATGTAGACGGACGCACTGCCTTAATGTAGACGGAGGCACTGCCTCGATGTAGACAGACACACTGCCTCAATGTAGACGGAGGCACTGCCTTAATGTAGACGGAGGCACTGCCTCGATGTAGACAGACACACTGCCTCAATGTAGACGGAGGCACTGCCTCAATGTAGACAGACACACTGCCTTAATGTAGACGGACGCACTGCCTTAATGTAGACGGAGGCACTGCCTCGATGTAGACGGACACACTGCCTTAATGTAGACGGACACACTGCCTTAATGTAGACAGACACACTGCCATAGAAAAGAGGCTGCCGTTTGGGATAGCGGGGGTATTTCATGATGACAGTGTTGTTATGTCTCCCCAGGTGACAGCTGTCTGACTGACATGACGTACAGCTACGATGCTGACTTCAGCCTCTGCAGCTCTTAGTGAGTAACACACACACACACGCACGCACGCACGCACGCACGCACGCACGCACGCACGCACGCACGCACGCACGCACACACACACACACACACACACACACACACACACACACACACACACACACACACACACACACACACACACACACATATATATATATATATATATACACACACACACACACATATATATACACACAAACACACAACACACACACACACACACACACACAACACACATATATATACACACACACACACACTTCTGCTGCAGTGTGTAGTCAGTTATACGTGATACAGGGACAGTGAGTTAGTCCATGATACAGGGACAGTGAGTTAGTCCATGATACAGGGACAGTGAGTTAGTCCATGATACAGGGACAGTGAGTTAGTCCGTGATACAGGGACAGTGAGTTAGTCCGTGATACAGGGACAGTGAGTTAGTCCATGATACAGGGACAGTGAGTTAGTCCATGATACAGGGACAGTGAGTTAGTCCATGATACAGGGACAGTGAGTTAGTCCATGATACAGGGACAGTGAGTTAGTCCATGATACAGGGACATCGAGTTAGTCCATGATACAGGGACAGTGAGTTAGTCCATGGTACAGGGACAGTGAGTTAGTCCATGATACAGGGACAGTGAGTTAGTCCATGATACAGGGACAGTGAGTTAGTCCATGATACAGGGACTGTGAGTTAGTCCATGATACAGGGACAGTGAGTTAGTCCATGATACAGGGACAGTGAGTTAGTCCATGATACAGGGACAGTGAGTTAGTCCATGATACAGGGACAGTGAGTTAGTCCATGATACAGGGACAGCGAGTTAGTCCATGATACAGGGACAGCGAGTTAGTCCATGATACAGGGACAGTGAGTTAGTCCATGATACAGGGACAGTGAGTTAGTCCACGATACAGGGACAGTGAGTTAGTCCATGATACAGGGACAGCGAGTTAGTCCACGATACAGGGACAGTGAGTTAGTCCATGATACAGGGACAGCGAGTTAGTCCATGATACAGGGACAGTGAGTTAGTCCATGATACAGGGACAGTGAGTTAGTCCACGATACAGGGACAGTGAGTTAGTCCATGATACAGGGACAGTGAGTTAGTTCACGATACAGGGACAGTGAGTTAGTCCATGATACAGGGACAGTGAGTTAGTCCACGATACAGGGACAGTGAGTTAGTCCACGATACAGGGACAGTGAGTTAGTCCACGATACAGGGACAGTGAGTTAGTCCATGATACAGGGACAGTGAGTTAGTCCATGATACAGGGACAGTGAGTTAGTCCATGATACAGGGACAGTGAGTTAGTCCATGATACAGGGACAGTGAGTTAGTCCATGATACAGGGACAGTGAGTTAGTCCATGATACAGGGACAGTGAGTTAGTCCACGATACAGGGACAGTGAGTTAGTCCATGATACAGGGACAGTGAGTTAGTCCACGATACAGGGACAGTGAGTTAGTCCACGATACAGGGACAGTGAGTTAGTCCACGATACAGGGACAGTGAGTTAGTCCACGATACAGGGACAGTGAGTTAGTCCACGATACAGGGACAGTGAGTTAGTCCACGATACAGGGACAGTGAGTTAGTCCACGATACAGGGACAGTGAGTTAGTCCACGATACAGGGACAGTGAGTTAGTCCATGATACAGGGACAGTGAGTTAGTCCATGATACAGGGACAGTGAGTTAGTCCATGATACAGGGACAGTGAGTTAGTCCATGATACAGGGACAGGGAGTTAGTCCATGATACAGGGACAGTGTATAAGCAGTGATAGGGCAGAGATGGCTTTATGAGTTATCCATGTGTTTCATTCATAGGTTTAATTGCTGTATAATAAAAAACGGTGTGTCTCCCATAGTGATGGATCCCAGGAGGCCTTTGACCTGTACTACAGTGAGAGCTACAGTGAGAGCTCGTCTCTGTCCCTGCAGGGCTCACACCACAGCCTGGCATCGCTGCGTAGTGACGGAGGGGACAGCAACCAGGGCCTACAGCTCATGCAGGAGTACATGATCACCGTAAGAATAAATACGTGATCAGTCATTGGGCAGTTTTTTATTTTTAGGTACACAACCCTCCCCGTTCAGGAAAATGGTTTGTTCCGTTCGGGTACCGTGGCTTGACAGGGAGACGGGCATCGAGGCATTCAGTCACTGTTTCCATTGAACGTTAGAACGGGCCACTCGACCGTAGAGTCGGTACCAACCTCACCAGCTCCAGTATCTTTAAAAAAACGTCCGGCTTTTCACACACGACAGCGTCTCGGGTTTTTACCCAGAATGCTGCGACAAACAAACCGACATCCAATCAGCGGCAGTCCTGTGGGTCGAAAACAACTCGTTGATGAGAGAAGTCGAAGAGGCGGGGCCGCAAACAGACCAATAACGACGCAGTACAACAGTGGTGGGCGGATCGGCGTCTCAGAACGCACAACATGTCGGTCCTTGTCAGTGATTGGCTATTGCAGCAGACGACCACACCGGGTTCCACTCCTATCAGCTACAAACAAGAAGAAGCCTGGTCCAGTGGGCCACCAACACTGGACAGGTGAGGAGTGGATAAACAGCTCCTGGTCTGATGAATCCCGGTTCCTGTTTCGTCATGCTGATGGCAGAGTCATGATTTGTCGTTAGCAGCATGAGTCCGTGTCTCCATCCTGCCTGGTGTCAACGGTTCAGGCTGGTGGTGGTGATGTAGGGAATGTTTTCCTGCCACACGTTAGGTCCCTTGATGCCGATTGAGCAATGTTTCCATGCCCCGAAGAATTCAGGCTGTTCTGGAGGCAAAGGGGTGTCCCACCTTCGAACTAGATAGGGATAGCTAATAAACAGTGTGGAGTCATGACCACAGTAAAGATCACAGTGTGGAGTCACGACCACAGTTAAGATCACAGTGTGGAGTCATGACCACAGTTAAGATCACAGTGTGGAGTCATGACCACAGTAAAGATCACAGTGTGGAGTCACGACCACAGTTAAGATCACAGTGTGGAGTCATGACCACAGTAAAGATCACAGTGTGGAGTCATGACCACAGTAAAGATCACAGTGTGGAGTCATGACCACAGTAAAGATCACAGTGTGGAGTCATGACCACAGTTAAGATCACAGTGTGGAGTCATGACCACAGTTAAGATCACAGTGTGGAGTCATGACCACAGTAAAGATCACAGTGTGGAGTCATGACCACAGTTAAGATCACAGTGTGGAGTCATGACCACAGTTAAGATCACAGTGTGGAGTCACGATCACAGTAAAGATCACAGTGTGGAGTCATGACCACAGTTAAGATCACAGTGTGGAGTCACGACCACAGTTAAGATCACAGTGTGGAGTCACGACCACAGGAAAGATCACAGTGTGGAGTCACGATCACAGGAAAGATCACAGTGTGGAGTCACGACCACAGTTAAGATCACAGTGTGGAGTCATGACCACAGTTAAGATCACAGTGTGGAGTCATGACCACAGTAAAGATCACAGTGTGGAGTCATGACCACAGGAAAGATCACAGTGTGGAGTCACGACCACAGTTAAGATCACAGTGTGGAGTCACGACCACAGTAAAGATCACAGTGTGGAGTCACGACCACAGTAAAGATCACAGTGTGGAGTCACGACCACAGTTAAGATCACAGTGTGGAGTCACGACCACAGGAAAGCTAGGGCGGCACACAATTGGCCCAGCGTCGTTAGGGTTACGGGAGGGTTTGGCCCGGGATAGGCCGTCATTGTGAATAAGAATGTGTTCTTAACTGACTTGACTAGTTGAATAAAGGTATAATATAAAATACAATTTCAAAACATCACAGTGGCACGGGGGGTGGGGGGGGGGGGCAGGAGTACTCTTCCCCTGTAATGTCCCTCCTTGTAACCTGTGTTTGTCCCCTTCTCTTCCCCTGTAATGTCCCTCCTTGTAACCTGTGTTTGTCCCCTCTCTTCCCCTGTAATGTCCCTCCTTGTAACCCGTGTTTGTCCCCCTCTCTTCCCCCTGTAATGTCCCTCCTTGTAACCTGTGTTTGTCCCCTTCTCTTCCCCTCTAATGTCCCTCCTTGTAACCCGTGTTTGTCCCCCTCTCTCCCCCTGTAATGTCCCTCCTTGTAACCTGTGTTTGTCCCCTCTCTTCCCCTGTAATGTCCCTCCTTGTAACCTGTGTTTGTCCCCTCTCTTCCCCTGTAATGTCCCTCCTTGTAACCTGTGTTTGTCCCCTTCTCTTCCCCTGGAATGTCCCTCCTTGTAACCTGTGTTTGTCCCCTTCTCTTCCCCTGTAATGTCCCTCCTTGTAACCTGTGTTTGTCCCCTTCTCTTCCCCTGGAATGTCCCTCCTTGTAACATGTGTTTGTCCCCTCTCTTCCCCTGTAATGTCCCTCCTTGTAACCTGTGTTTGTCCCCTCTCTCCCCCTGTAATGTCCCTCCTTGTAACCTGTGTTTGTCCCCTCTCTTCCCCTATAATGTCCCTCCCTGTAACCTGTGTTTGTTCCCTTCTCTTCCCTGTAATGTCCCCTTGTCCCCTCTCTCCCCTGTAATGTCCCTCCTTGTAACCTGTGTTTGTCCCCTCTCTTCCCCTATAATGTCCCTCCCTGTAACCTGTGTTTGTTCCCTTCTCTTCCCTGTAATGTCCCCTTGTCCCCTCTCTTCCCCTATAATGTTCCCTCCTTGTAATCTGTGTTTGTCCCCTTCTCTTCCCCTGTAATGTCCCTCCTTGTAACCTGTGTTTGTCCCCTCTCTTCCCCTGTAATGTCCCTCCTTGTAACCTGTGTTTGTCCCCTCTCTCCCCCTGTAATGTCCCTCCTTGTAACCTGTGTTTGTCCCCTCTCTTCCCCTATAATGTCCCTCCCTGTAACCTGTGTTTGTTCCCTTCTCTTCCCTGTAATGTCCCCTTGTCCCCTCTCTTCCCCTGTAATGTCCCTCCTTGTAACCCGTGTTTGTCCCCCTCTCTTCCCCCTGTAATGTCCCTCCTTGTAACCTGTGTTTGTCCCCTTCTCTTCCCCTCTAATGTCCCTCCTTGTAACCCGTGTTTGTCCCCCTCTCTCCCCCTGTAATGTCCCTCCTTGAAACCCGTGTTTGTCCCCCTCTCTCCCCCTGTAATGTCCCTCCCTGTAACCTGTGTTTGTTCCCTTCTCTTCCCTGTAATGTCCCCTTGTCCCCTCTCTTCCCCTGTAATGTCCCTCCTTGTAACCCGTGTTTGTCCCCCTCTCTCCCCCTGTAATGTCCCTCCCTGTAACCTGTGTTTGTCCCCTCTCTCCCCCTGTAATGTCCCTCCTTGTAACCTGTGTTTGTCCCCTCTCTTCCCCTGTAATGTCCCTCCTTGTAACCTGTGTTTGTCCCCTTCTCTTCCCCTATAATGTTCCC
>NW_026600424.1:218831-223831 GCF_029448725.1 Salvelinus fontinalis | reverse complement strand
TTTAACAGTGCAATGTTATATACATACATTTATAAACCAAATGGGGGAAACCCAGGTAAACCAGGTTCCCAAAATGTTCCATTCCTAACCCTGTTTGTATGGCTAGCTGTAGGTAGGTTATTGTGTTCCTGAAAGGTGAATTCATCTCCCAGTGTCTGGTGGAAGGCAGACTCAACCAAATTTTTCGTCTAGGATTTTGCCTGTGCTTTTCATTTATTTTTTTATCCTGAAAAACTCCCCAGTCCTTAACGATTACAAGCATACCCACAACATGATGCATCCACCACGATGCTAGAAAATATGGAAAGTGGTACTCAGTAATGTGTTGTATTGGATTTGACCCAAACATAACACTTTGTAATCAAGAAAAAGGGAATTGCTTTGCCACAATTTTTGTAGCATTAGTTTAGTGCCTTGTTGCAAACAGGATGCATGTTATGGAATATTTTTATTCTGTACAAACTTCCTTCTTTTCGCTCTGTCTGTAACGGCTTTCTTCCTGGGATGAAGGAGAGGACCAAAATGTAGCGCAGTTAGTGTTCAACATGTTTAATTTAACAAACTGTGAACACTTACAACAATACAAAAAACAACAAACGTGAAAACCGAGACAGTCCTATCTGGTGCAGAACACAAACACAGAGACAGGAAACAACCACCCACAATCCCCAACACAAAACAAGCCACCTATATATGATTCTCAATCAGGGACAACGATTGACAGCTGCCTCTGATTGAGAACCATATTAGGCTGAACACAGAAACAGACAAACCAGACACACAACATAGAATGCCCACCCCAACTCACGCCCTGACCAACTAAACACATACAAAAACAAGAGAAAACAGGTCAGGAACGTGACACTGTCATTTAGGGTAGTATTGTGGAGTAACTACAATGTTGTTGATCCATCCACAGTGTTCTCCTATCACAGCCATTAAACTCGAACTGTTTTAAAAGTGACCATTGGCCTCATGGTCACATCCCTGAGCGGTTTCCTTCATCTCTGGCAACTCAGTTAGGAAGGACGCCTGTATCTTTGTAGTGACTGGGTATATTGATACACCATCCATAGTATAATTAATAGCTTCACTATGCTCATTTTGACCATTTTACCAATAGGAGCCCTTCTTTGTGAGGCATGAGGGATCTTTGTGGTTGAATCTGCTCGACAGAGGGACCTTACAGATAATTGTATGTGTGGAGTACAGAGATGAGGTAGTCATTAAAAAATCATGTTAAACTCAATTATTGCACACAGAGTGAGTCCATGCAACTTATTATGTGACTTGTTAAGCACATTTTTACTCCTGAACTTATTTAGTCTTATCACAGCAAAGGGGTTGAATACTTATTGACTCAAAGACATTTCAGCTTTTCATTTTCTATAAATATTTTGAAATTTTTTGAAAAACATCATTCCACGTTGATGTTATGGGGTATTGTGTGTCGGTCAGTGACAATAAAATCTCTATTTAATCCATTTTACATTCAGGTTGTAACAACAACAACATGTGGAAGAGGTCAAGGGGTGTGAATACTTTCTGAAGGAACTGTAGCCTTGCCAAAGGGCAAACATGGACCTTGAAGTTGACGAGACTCAATTACTTGGCGTTACCTTAGATTGTAAACTGTCATGGTCAAAACATATAGATTCAATGGTTGTAGAGATGGGGAGAGGTCTGTCCATAATAAAGAGATGCTCTGCTTTTTTTTAAACCACACTCCACAAAGCAAGTCCTGCTGGCTCTAGTTTCGTCTAATCTTGTTTATTGTCCAGTCGTGTGGTCCAGTGCTGCAAGGAAAGACCTAGTTAAACTGCAGCTGGCCCAGAACAGAGCGCCACGTCTTGCTCTTCATTATAATCAGAGGGCTGATATTAATACTATGCTGCCAGTCTCTCTTGACTAAGAGTTGAGGAGAGACTGACTGCATCACTTCTTCTTTTTATAAGAAACATTCATGTGTTGAAAATCCCCAATTATTTGCATAGTCAACGTACACACAGCCCTGACACACACACTTACCCCACCAGACATGCCACCAGGGGTCTTTACACAGTCCCCAAATCCAGAACAAATTCCAGCCTGCGTACAGTATTATATAGAGCCCTTATTGCATGGAACTTCCTTCCATCTCATATTGCTCAAATAAACAGCAAACCTGGTTTCAAAAAACAGATAAAGCAACACCTCACGGCACAACACCTATTTGACCCAGATAGTTTGTGTGTATTGTATTATGTATTGATATGGAGGCTACGTGTGCCTTTAGCAAAATGTATGTAGTGCTGTCCTTGAGCTGTTATTGTCTATTAATGTTCTGTATGATGTCATGTTTCATGTTCTGTATGATGTCATGTTTCATGTTCTGTGTGATGTCATGTTTCATGTTCTGTGTGATGTCATGTTTCATGTTCTGTGTGATGTCATGTTTCATGTTCTGTATGATGTCATGTTTCATGTTCTGTGTGATGTCATGTTTCATGTTCTGTGTGATGTCATGTTTCATGTTCTGTGTGATGTCATGGTTCATGTTCTGTGTGATGTCATGTTTCATGTTCTGTATCCTGGCTGGCTGGCGGCTCTGGCAGATCCTGGCTGGCTGGGGGCTCTGGCAGATGCTGGCTGGCTGACGGCTCTGGCTGGTCATGGCTGGCTGACGGCTCTGGCTGGTCATGGCTGGCTGACGGCTCTGGCTGGTCATGGCTGGCGGACGGCTCTGGCTGATCCTGTCTGGCGGACGGCTCTGGCTGATCCTGTCTGGCGGACGGCTCTGGCTGATCCTGTCTGGCGGACGGCTCTGGCTGATCCTGTCTGGCGGACGGCTCTAGCGGCTCGGGACAGACGGGCAGCTCTGACGGCTCGGGACAGACGGGCAGCTCTGACGGCTCGGGACAGACGGGCAGCTCTGACGGCTCGGGACAGACGGGCAGCTCTGACGGCTCGGGACAGACGGACAGCTCTGACGGCTCTGGGCAGACGGACAGTGCAGGCGGCACTGGGCAGACGGCAGACTCTGGCCGGCTGAGGCGCACAGTAGGCCTGGTGCGTGGTACCGGAACTGGAGGTACGGGGCTGAGGACACGCACCTCAAGGCTAGTGCGGGGAGCAGCAACAGGACGCACAGGACTCTGGAGACTCACAGGAGGCTTGGTGCGTGGTGCCAGAACTGGTGGTACCGGGCTGGAGACACGCACTATAGGGCGAGTGCGTGGAGGAGGAACAGGGCTCTGGAGACACACTGGAAGCCTGGTGCGTGGTGTTGGCACTGGTGGTACTGGGCTGGGGCGGGGAGGTGGCGCCGGATATACCGGACCATGCAGGCGTACTGGCTCCCTTGAGCACTGAGCCTGCCCAACCTTACCTGGTTGTATGCTCCCCGTCGCCCGACCAATGCGGCACTGGGCTGTGTAGGCGAACCGGGGTCACCATGCGTAAGGCTGGTGCCATGTATGCCGGCCCGAGGAGACGCACTGGAGACCAGACGCGTTGAGCCGGCTTCATGGCACCTGGCTCAATACTCAATCTAGCCCTGCCAGTGCGGGGAGGTGGAATAACCCGCACCGGGCTATGCACACGTACAGGAGACACCATGCCCTCTACCGCATAACACGGTGTCTGCCCGTACTCTCGCACTCCACGGTAAGCATAGGGAGTTGGTGCAGGTCTCCTACCTGACTTCGCCACACTCCCTTGTAGCCACCCCCCCAAGACATTTTTGGGTTTTACTCACGGGCTTCTAGCCTTGCTTCCGTGCTGCCTCCTCATATCGCCTCCTCTCGGCTTTAGCTGCCTCCAGCTCTTCACGAGGGAGGCAATATTCTCCCGGTTGAGCCCAAGGTCCCTTACCATCCAGTATCTCCTCCCAAGTCCAAGAATCCTGTGTATATAGCTCCTGCTGCTGCTTTACACGCTGCTTGGTCCTTTTGTGGTGGGTAATTCTGTCACGTTCGTTCTCCTCCTCGTCTGAGGAGGAGCATGGATCGGACCAAAACGCAGAGTGATATGATATGAAGATATGATATATCTTTTATTAGAGACGAAGATGAAACGAACACTATACAAAAACAATAAACCACGAACGTGAAGCTACAAACGAAAGTGCACACACAGCTACTAACGTTAGACATAGACAATTACCCACAAACACCTAAAGCCTATGGCTGCCTTAAATATGGCTCCCAATCAGAGACAACAATAAACAGCTGTCTCTGATTGAGAACCAAACCAGGCAACCATAGACTTTCCTAAACCTCTATACTGAACACAACCCCATACATACTACACAACCCCCTAAACAATACACACACCCTAAACTAGACAAAACACACAAACATCCCCCATGTCACACCCTGACCTAACTAAACTAATACAGAAAATCAATATAACAGAGGCCAGGGTATGACAGATGTCATGTTTCATGTTCTGTGTGATGTCATGTTTCATGTTCTGTGTGATGTCATGTTTCATGTTCTGTATGATGTCATGTTTCATGTTCTGTATGATGTCATGTTTCATGTTCTGTATGATGTCATGTTTCATGTTCTGTATGATGTCATGTTTCATGTTCTGTGTGATGTCATGTTTCATGTTCTGTATGATGTCATGTTTCATGTTCTGTGTGATGTCATGTTTCATGTTCTGTATGATGTCATGTTACATGTTCTGTATGATGTCATGTTTCATGTTCTGTATGATGTCATGTTTCACGCTCTGTGTGGAGCCTAGGCTTTTGCAACAGCTAATGGGGATCCTAATACCAAAAATACCAAATAGCACACAGAGAAATCAGAACCATGGACAGCTACATCATACTGAGCTTACGTTGATTGAACTAAATCAATAGTTGTTTAGTAGTCTGAAAATATTGAAAAAATTAACTTGCCTAACCATGTTGTAGGTCATGTAACTGTCTGTTACACACAATATCCTTTGTGGACTTCACCGGACAGAGGTTTCTATCTGGTTTTGTGATGAAACAAAGGTGTGGTTGAATT
>NW_026600424.1:120000-216654 GCF_029448725.1 Salvelinus fontinalis | reverse complement strand
GTTTGCTAACCCCTGCTGTTGATTGTCAAGCCAGTCTGCAATACGGATGTGACTGGAATACAGATTCATATGAGAGCAGTGGTGTCTGATGGAAACAGCTTTAACATCATGGCACACCACTTTCACACTTGGTGCCCACTTCCTATAATTCTGAACCAGGAGCAAACGGAGACACTGGAGAAAGAGAAAGAGAAGAAGACCACTAGAATATATACAGTCTGAAGACAAGCCCTATTCAATAGTCATCAGCTGTGTGTTATAGCCTTGGCAGGCAGGGCCACACTAAGACACACAGATACCGTGAGACACACTGAGTCTTCCCATCATCCCATCCTTTCCCAGGTATATTCATTCATTCACTCATTCAGCAAAACTAGTCACCAGCTATAACCCCATACTACTAGTCCTCTTGTCTCCTGTCTCCTCCACAGGAATGACTGTTCCCGTCTTAGTTCCCTAGGACTGACTGTCCCCTGTCTCTGTTCCCTAGGACTGACTGTTCCCTGTCTCTGTTCCCTAGGACTGACTGTTCACTGTCTCTGTTCCCTAGGACTGACTGTTCACTGTCTCTGTTCCCTAGGACTGACTGTTCCCTGTCTCTGTTCCCTAGGACTGACTGTTCCCCCGTCTCTGTTCCCTAGGACTGACTGTTCCCTGTCTCTGTTCCCTAGGACTGACTGTCCCCTGTCTCTGTTCCCTAGGACTGACTGTTCCCTGTCTCTGTTCCCTAGGAATGACTGTTCCCTGTCTCTGTTCCCTAGGACTGACTGTTCCCTGTCTCTGTTCCCTAGGACTGACTGTCCCCTGTCTCTGTTCCCTAGGAATGACTGTTCCCCCGTCTCTGTTCCCTAGGACTGACTGTTCCCTGTCTCTGTTCCCTAGGACTGACTGTCCCCTGTCTCTGTTCCCTAGGACTGACTGTTCCCTGTCTCTGTTCCCTAGGAATGACTGTTCCCTGTCTCTGTTCCCTAGGACTGACTGTTCACTGTCTCTGTTCCCTAGGACTGACTGTTCCCTGTCTCTGTTCCCTAGGACTGACTGTTCCCTGTCTCTGTTCCCTAGGACTGACTGTTCACTGTCTCTGTTCCCTAGGACTGACTGTTCCCCCGTCTCTGTTCCCTAGGAATGACTGTTCCCTGTCTCTGTTCCCTAGGACTGACTGTTCCCTGTCTCTGTTCCCTAGGACTGACTGTTCCCTGTCTCTGTTCCCTAGGACTGACTGTTCCCTGTCTCTGTTCCCTAGGACTGACTGTTCCCTGTCTCTGTTCCCTAGGACTGACTGTTCCCCCGTCTCTGTTCCCTAGGAATGACTGGTCCCTAGGACTGACTGTTCCCCCGTCTCTGTTCCCTAGGAATGACTGTTCCCTAGGACTGACTGTTCCCTGTCTCTGTTCCCTAGGACTGACTGTTCCCTGTCTCTGTTCCCTAGGAATGACTGTTCCCTGTCTCTGTTCCCTAGGACTGACTGTTTCCCCGTCTCTGTTCCCTAGGAATGACTGTTCCCTAGGACTGACTGTTCACTGTCTCTGTTCCCTAGGACTGACTGTTCCCTGTCTCTGTTCCCTAGGAATGACTGTTCCCCGTCTCTGTTCCCTAGGAATGACTGTTCCCCCGTCTCTGTTCCCTAGGACTGACTGTTCCCCCGTCTCTGTTCCCTAGGAATGACTGTTCCCCCGTCTCTGTTCCCTAGGACTGACTGTTCCCTGTCTCTGTTCCCTAGGACTGACTGTTCCCTGTCTCTGTTCCCTAGGACTGACTGTTCCCTGTCTCTGTTCCCTAGGAATGACTGTTCCCTGTCTCTGTTCCCTAGGACTGACTGTTCCCTGTCTCTGTTCCCTAGGACTGACTGTTCACTGTCTCTGTTCCCTAGGACTGACTGTTCACTGTCTCTGTTCCCTAGGACTGACTGTTCCCTGTCTCTGTTCCCTAGGAATGACTGTTCCCTGTCTCTGTTCCCTAGGACTGACTGTTCCCTGTCTCTGTTCCCTAGGACTGACTGTCCCCTGTCTCTGTTCCCTAGGACTGACTGTTCCCCTGTCTCTGTTCCCTAGGAATGACTGTTCCCTGTCTCTGTTCCCTAGGACTGACTGTTCCCTAGGACTGACTGTTCCCTGTCTCTGTTCCCTAGGACTGACTGTTCCTGTCTCTGTTCCCTAGGACTGACTGTTCCCTGTCTCTGTTCCCTAGGACTGACTGTTCCCTAGGACTGACTGTTCCCTGTCTCTGTTCCCTAGGACTGACTGTTCCCCTGTCTCTGTTCCCTAGGACTGACTGTTCCCCTGTCTCTGTTCCCTAGGAATGACTGTTCCCTGTCTCTGTTCCCTAGGACTGACTGTTCCACTGTCTCTGTTCCCTAGGACTGACTGTTCCCTGTCTGTTCCCTAGGACTGACTGTTCCCTAGGACTGACTGTTCCCCTGTCTCTGTTCCCTGTCTCTGTTCCCTAGGACTGACTGTTCCACTGTCTCTGTTCCCTAGGAATGACTGTTCCTGTTTCTGTTCCCTAGGACTGACTGTTCCCCTGTCTCTGTTCCCTAGGACTGACTGTCTCCCTGTCTCTGTTCCCTAGGACTGACTGTTCACTGTCTCTGTTCCCTAGGACTGACTGTTCCCTGTCTCTGTTCCCTAGGAATGACTGTTCCCTGTCTCTGTTCCCTAGGAATGACTGTTCCTGTCTCTGTTCCCTAGGACTGACTGTTCCCTGTCTCTGTTCCCTAGGACTGACTGTTCCACTGTCTCTGTTCCCTAGGACTGACTGTTCCCTGTCTCTGTTCCCTAGGAATGACTGTTCCCTGTCTCTGTTCCCTAGGACTGACTGTTCCCTGTCTCTGTTCCCTAGGACTGACTGTTCCCTAGGACTGACTGTTCCCGTCTCGGTTCCCCAGGACTGACTGTTCCCTGTCTGTTCCCTAGGATTGACTGTCCCCTGTCTCTGTTCCCTAGGACTGACTGTTCCCTAGGACTGACTGTTCCCTAGGACTGACTGTTCCCGTCTCGGTTCCCCAGGACTGACTGTCCCCTGTCTCTGTTCCCTAGGATTGACTGTCCCCTGTCTCTGTTCCCTAGGACTGACTGTTCCCTAGGACTGACTGTTCCCGTCTCGGTTCCCCAGGACTGACTGTCCCCTGTCTCTGTTCCCTAGGACTGACTGTTCCCTAGGACTGACTGTTCCCGTCTCGGTTCCCCAGGACTGACGGTCCCCTGTCTCTGTTCCCTAGGATTGACTGTCCCCTGTCTCTGTTCCCTAGGACTGACTGTTCCCTAGGACTGACTGTTCCCGTCTCGGTTCCCCAGGACTGACTGTTCCTGTCTCGGTTCCCCAGGACTGACTGTTCCCCTGTCTCTGTTCCCTAGGACTGACTGTTCCCGTCTCTGTTCCCTAGGACTGACTGTTCCCTGTCTCTGTTCCCTAGGACTGACTGTTCCTTGTCTCTGTTCCCTAGGACTGACTGTTCCTTGTCTCTGTTCCCTAGGACTGACTGTTCCCTGTCTCTGTTCCCTAGGACTGACTGTTTGTTCACTGTCTCTGTTCCCTCGGACTGACTGTTCCCCTGTCTCTGTTCCCTAGGAATGACTGTTCCTGTTTCTGTTCCCTAGGACTGACTGTTCCCCTGTCTCTGTTCCCTAGGACTGACTGTCTCCCTGTCTCTGTTCCCTAGGACTGACTGTTCACTGTCTCTGTTCCCTAGGACTGACTGTTCCCCTGTCTCTGTTCCCTAGGACTGACTGTCTCCCTGTCTCTGTTCCCTAGGACTGACTGTTCCCCTGTCTCTGTTCCCTAGGAATGACTGTTTCTGTCTCTGTTCCCTAGGACTGACTGTTCCCTGTCTCTGTTCCCTAGGACTGACTGTTCCCTGTCTCTGTTCCCTAGGACTGACTGTTCCCATCTCTGTTCCCTAGGACTGACTGTTCCCTAGGACTGACTGTTCCCTGTCTCTGTTCCCTAGGACTGACTATTCCTGTCTCTGTTCCCTAGGACTGACTGTTCCCTGTCTCTGTTCCCTAGGACTGACTGTTCCCTAGGACTGACTGTTCCCTGTCTCTGTTCCCTAGGACTGACTGTTCCCTGTCTCTGTTCCCTATGAATGACTGTTCCCTGTCTCTGTTCCCTAGGACTGACTGTTCCCTGTCTCTGTTCCCTAGGACTGACTGTTCCCTGTCTCTGTTCCCTAGGACTGACTGTTCCACTGTCTCTGTTCCCTAGGACTGACTCTGTTCCCGTCTCGGTTCCCCAGGACTGACTGTTCCCCTGTCTCTGTTCCCTAGGACTGACTGTTCCCTAGGACTGACTGTTCCCGTCTCGGTTCCCCAGGACTGACTGTCCCCTGTGTCTGTTCCCTAGGACTGACTGTTCCCGTCTCGGTTCCCCAGGACTGACTGTTCCCTGTCTGTTCCCTAGGATTGACTGTCCCCTGTCTCTGTTCCCTAGGACTGACTGTTCCCTAGGACTGACTGTTCCCTAGGACTGACTGTTCCCGTCTCGGTTCCCCAGGACTGACTGTCCCCTGTCTCTGTTCCCTAGGATTGACTGTCCCCTGTCTCTGTTCCCTAGGACTGACTGTTCCCTAGGACTGACTGTTCCCGTCTCGGTTCCCCAGGACTGACTGTCCCCTGTCTCTGTTCCCTAGGACTGACTGTTCCCTAGGACTGACTGTTCCCGTCTCGGTTCCCCAGGACTGACGGTCCCCTGTCTCTGTTCCCTAGGATTGACTGTCCCCTGTCTCTGTTCCCTAGGACTGACTGTTCCCTAGGACTGACTGTTCCCGTCTCGGTTCCCCAGGACTGACTGTTCCTGTCTCGGTTCCCCAGGACTGACTGTTCCCCTGTCTCTGTTCCCTAGGACTGACTGTTCCCATCTCGGTTCCCCAGGACTGACTGTTCCTGTCTCGGTTCCCTAGGACTGACTGTTCCCGTCTTAGTTCCCTAGGACTGACTGTCCCCTGTCTCTGTTCCCTAGGACTGACTGTTCCCTGTCTGTTCCCTAGGACTGATTGTTCCCCTGTCTCTGTTCCCAAGGAATGACTGTCCCCTGTCTCGGTTCCCTAGGACTGACTGTTCCCGTCTTAGTTCCCCAGGACTGACTGTTCCCGTCTTAGTTCCCCAGGACTGACTGTTCCCGTCTTAGTTCCCCAGGACTGACTGTTCCCGTCTCGGTTCCCCAGGCACTAAGTCTGACTGTGTCTTCCTCTCTGTCTCTTTCCTCCAGGCATGCGTCCCTTCATCCCAGACAAGGACGTGGGTGTTTTCGAGAGCTTCCTAGAAGGCATCGGGATCCGGGAGGGGGGCATTCTGACGGACAGCTTCGGCCGGATCAAACGGAGCATGAGCAGTACGGCGGCAACGGCCGTGCGGGGCTACGACAGCTGGTCACTCCCCTCGGGCTCGCAGGACTTCAACCGCAGGATCAGTGACATCACACACGACATCGAGGCCCTGGGCTTCCAACATGAACATGGGGGTTGGCAGGGAGAGCAGGGGGGTTGGCAGGGAGAGCAGGGGGGGTGTCAGGGAGATATAGAGGAGGAGGATTATTATCTGTGAAGGAGTGGTGGGGTCGTTGTGGAACAGAGCAGGGGGGTTGGCAGGGAGAGCAGGGGGGGTGTCAGGGAGATATAGAGGAGGAGGATTATTATCTGTGAAGGAGTGGTGGGGTCGTTGTGGAACAGAGCAGGGTCAGCCACAGGGTCAGCCACAGAGTCAGCCACAGAGTCAGCCACAGGGTCAGCCACAGGGTCAGCCACAGGGTCAGCCACAGAGTCAGCCACAGGGTCAGCCACAGGGTCAGCCACAGAGTCAGCCACAGGGTCAGCCACAGGGTCAGCCACAGAGTCAGCCACAGAGTCAGCCACAGGGTCAGCCACAGAGTCAGCCACAGAGTCAGCCACAGAGTCAGCCACAGGGTCAGCCACAGAGTCCGCCACAGGGTCAGCCACAGAGTCAGCCACAGAGTCAGCCACAGGGTCAGCCACAGAGTCAGCCACAGAGTCAGCCACAGAGTCAGCCACAGGGTCAGGGGCACAACGGACAGTAGGTGGCACCTGAGTCATGAAACTGAGTGGCCATCTTTTAGTTTCCATATCAGTAGCTTAACTCTCATTGAGGACGTAGTGAGTCACCAAGTGGTAAACACTATTTTGTCCCTCTAACTCATTTAGTGATAGAGCTCTGGTCAAAAGAAGGGCACTGTGTAGGGAATAGGGTGCCATAGGGCTGTGGTCTAAAGAAGGGCACTATGTAGGGAATAGGAGGCCATAGGGCTCTGGTCAAAAGAAGGGCACTATGTAGGGAATAGGGTGCCATAGGGCTCTGGTCTAAAGAAGGGCACTATGTAGGGAATAGGGTTCCATTTGGGGGACACACAAGCACTTTGCATCAAGAATGCCTTTGGATTCAACTCATTTACATGCTATTTGCATCCGGGTTTGGGCACCACGCCTAGCATTAATGAATAACAAGGGAGAGAGGGAGGGCGGGAGAGAGATAGAGGATAGGTAGGGAAAGAGAGAGGGAAAGAGAGAGGGATGGAGAGAGAGAGAGAGAGAGAGAGAGAGAGAGAGAGAGAGAGAGAGAGAGAGAGAGAGAGAGAGAGAGAGAGAGAGAGAGAGAGAGAGAGAGAGAGAGAGAGAGAAAAAAAAAGACAGACAGCAGGAGGAGGACAGTGATAGTCCTCTTCCTGCAAATAGTGCACTACTTTTGACCAGGACCCATAGGGTAGTGCACTACTTTTGACCAGGACCCATAGGGTAGTGCACTACTTCAGACCAGGGCCCATAGGGTAGTGCACTACTTCAGACCAGGGCCCATAGGGTAGTGCACTACTTCAGACCAGGGCCCATAGAGTAGTGCACTACTTCAGACCAGGGCCCATAGAGTAGTGCACTACTTCAGACCAGGGCCCATAGGGTAGTGCACTACTTCAGACCAGGGCCCATAGAGTAGTGCACTACTTCAGACCAGGGCCCATAGAGTAGTGCACTACTTTTGACCAGGGCCCATAGGGTAGTGCACTACTTCAGACCAGGGCCCATAGAGTAGTGCACTACTTTTGACCAGGGCCCATAGAGTAGTGCACTACTTCAGACCAGGGCCCATAGAGTAGTGCACTACTTTTGACCAGGGCCCATAGGGTAGTGCACTACTTCAGACCAGGGCCCATAGAGTAGTGCACTACTTTTGACCAGGGCCCATAGGGTAGTGCACTACTTCAGACCAGGGCCCATAGAGTAGTGCACTACTTTTGACCAGGGCCCATAGAGTAGTGCACTACTTTTGACCAGGGCCCATAGAGTAGTGCACTACTTTTGACCAGGGCCCTATGGGGGAATAGGGTGCCTGTTTTGAAAAGAGGGATGATGTCTCTCTGCTGCACATTAATCTGAAGCAGCAAACTGCATGGCACACACACACACACACACACACACACACACACACAGACACACAGACACACACACAAAGACTCCCTGATGGCACTGCTGACCTTCCCAGAATCCCTAGTTTCTGTCCCCTGGCTGTGTGTGTGTGTGTGTGTGTGTGTGTGTGTGTGTGTGTGTGTGTGTGTGTGTGTGTGTGTGTGTGTGTGTGTGTGTGTGTGTGTGTGTGTGTGTGTGTGTGTGTGTGTGTGTGTGTGTGTGTGTGTGTGTGTGTGCCTGTCTGTGTGACTGCACAGCCTATGATCATCAAGGGTTGCCTGTGCCTACCACATCTCCCTGCCTGATGTCATGTAATTAGTCCGGAGACAGGGCAGGCTGGGCTCTGTGTTCAATGTGGACAGGGCAGGCTGGGCTCTGTGTTCAATGTGGACAGGGCAGGCTGGGCTCTGTGTTCAATGTGGACAGGGCAGGCTGGACTCTGTGTTCAATGTGGACAGGGCAGGCTGGGCTCTGTGTTCAATGTGGACAGGGCAGGCTGGGCTCTGTGTTCAATGTGGACAGGGCAGGCTGGGCTCTGTGTTCAATGTGGACAGGGCAGGCTGGACTCTGTGTTCAATGTGGACAGGGCAGGCTGGACTCTGTGTTCAATGTGGACAGGGCAGGCTGGGCTCTGTGTTCAATGTGGACAGGGCAGGCTGGACTCTGTGTTCAATGTGGACAGGGCAGGCTGGGCTCTGTGTTCAATGTGGACAGGGCAGGCTGGGCTCTGTGTTCAATGTGGACAGGGCAGGCTGGGCTCTGTGTTCAATGTGGTGGTTTGGATGTTTTCTCACCATGTTTCTGATGATTGGTTACACAACAGGCAGCTTGAATACAAGTTCATATTACATTTTGCAATAAAGAATGTTTTAGTATTTTGTGTAAAATGGTGTATTAGGGATTTAAAATTGTGTGTGCGTGTGTGTGTGTGTGCGTGCGTGCGTGCGTGCGTGCCTGTGTGTGTGCCTGTGTGTGTGGATAAAGTATCATTGCAAAAATTAATCAGCAACGGATTTTGCGAATTATCTCTCCGCTTTATCATCCGCTAATAATGTCGCCTCGTATCTGTCACAGATATCTCAATAGTCTATATCGGCTAAATTATCTCTAGGTCTTCATGGATTTGTCCTTAATAGCACAGCTATTGCCAAATCATTATAGGATTATTGAGGAAAGAGCTTGTATTGTCAAATGTAATTACCTATTGTCTACTGAGCTGCAGTTCATTAATTTGCGTCCATTAGAAACCTATTAACTTGCTCTTTTCTCAAATGATCTCAAATGTTTTGACCGGTTGCGCTCAGTTTCATAACAAAAGCAAGAAAGACCAATCAGCTTTCACCTTGTGCAATAGTTTTTTTAATATATATATTATTCGCTGTTGTCCAATGGAAATCCTAGTGGGCGTGAAGGAGTCGTCCTGGCGCGGTGGGAACGTCTTGACAGTTGACTTCTACCGGAGAATGGCGGCTACCGCCTGCACTACGTTAACTAACACTACCAACCCGCATAAACAACACCGGAGGAAAAGTAGAGATTCTCGGAGGAGACAAGCAGCTCTTTTATTCCTTAGTAACATTTCTCTAGACGGACAGCCGGTTCAAACGTTAGACCATGGAAACCGAGACCCCCATCATCGAGACGGCGAGTTCCTTGGGGATGATATCGGAACGACAGTGGCCGGGATGTCAACGGCATCTAGTAGTAGCTATGGGAACTTCGGTAACCTACCGACGTCTGTGAGCTGTGGGGCAGTTGGGAACGTTAGCCCCGTACCGAGACTCGGGGTGATCACTGTCCCGCCTATCCTCGTTCTGCCTTCGGACTCGTTCAACGATGGGACCACGGAGTTATTTCTGGAGAGGCGAGGAGGGTCGTTTTCCTCGCAGGGAAACCTCCTCTCTCCGGCGGGTCTCCATCCTACTCCCCTCCGACCGCGGAAGTCGTCCACGGTGCTGTCTGTTCAGAGTTCTAGTTCGGTGATTTCGGAATCTGGACGGTGGTGGTGAGTTAATAGCTGTGTAATTCATGTCCCGGGGGCATAGGTTTCGGTGTTGTCTGTGTTGTCTGGCATCGTTTGTAATGACACCTCACTCCAACTCAAACCTGCCTCATCTTGTTCATTTCAACTGTGTCCACGTGTGAGTGCGTCTTTCTTTATACATTATTGTATCTTGACGCGGTCACTTTAATAAGCACACAACAAACATCAGTTGGCTACATTGTCTTATTTTAACTTTTTTTTTTTTGTTGCGTTACATTGTTACTAGGCTATCATGTCAAAAAGCAACCAGCCAGGTCAGTTCATCCTGAAAGACGCGCCTGTATTTGGGCCAATACAGTGCTGAGTTTAATTTCTTGCGCAGAGAAGTGTAGTTATTGGTCTCCCTCATTAGAAGTATCGCAACTGTAATTTCCGCTACAAAGGGGAGACTGTTGGATTGGCTGCGTGTTATTTTGATTCTGGTAGATTAGAAACAAGTTACCGCTTATACCGTGTGAATAACAATTGCAGTAGGTTACATGATAATTGTCACGATCGTCTTTTGGAGAGAGTGAGGACCAACATGCAGCGCGTGGAAAATACATCTTCTTTTTTTTATTTTGAAGAAGGAACAAACTAACAAAACAACAAACGACCGTGAAGCTACAAAACGAAAGTGCACACACAAGCTACTAACGTTTAGACATAGACAATTCCCCACAAACAGCTAAAGCCTATGGTTACCTTAAATACGGCTCCCAATCAGAGACAACAATAACCAGCTGTCTCTAATTGAGACCCAATTCAGGCAACCATAGACTTTCCTAAACACCTACACTCAACCATAGACACAGCTAGACAACTACACTAAACATAAACCCAACTACTCTAATAAACCCCCTAACCCTTACAACCACCCTAGACACTACAAAACCCACATAAATTACCCATGTCACACCCTGACCTAACTAAAATAATAAAGAAAACAAAGAATACTAAGGCCAGGGCGTGACAATAATAACAAATAGAATCAGCCTTGTTTATCTTCAGTTACTCAAAGAAGCCCTGCATTAGGATATACTTGTAGTCATTGACTAAAACAAAAAAAAGCCCAATTATTGGTCAATCACTTCCTCATAAAAAAATCACATCAAATCAAGCTTTATTTCTATAGTACATTACAGACTCGGATGCAACGCATAGCGCGTCACAGGAAAACATTTTTATATAAAAAAAAAAAAAAAAATGTAAACAATGAAAATGAAAACAGAAATATTTACTACACAAACATAAGAGGATAAAACAAAACAAAAGAATAACAATAAAAAGTGAAAGACAAGTAAAGATAATTAGCCAGAGTCAACCGCCATTTTCTTTACAAAGCTCTCCTGTATTGTTATAGCCTACAGTCTCTGCTACTAAGGGTGGATTGTCTGTTCATTAAAACACATAGCCACAAGTTACCACTTGTACTGTGAGAACACACACACACAGACACACACACACACACACACACACACACACACACACACACTCAGCACAAACACACACACACACACACACTCAGCACAAACACACACACTTATTAGACTAGGGAGTGGAAATGTTGACTTTATGAGGAGTCTACCGTTTATAAGGGCTTTTAGAATGTGCCAACTTTGCCCAATCCGTGCAGGGGTTTTGTCAGGTCACTTGTCTCACTGCATCACCATTAGGTGGGATAAGTTGTGTACTTTAAACCACAATCAGTGTATATGAAGTACTGTTATATTTTGACAAGGAGTTGCCTCTGACTACTGTGCACATATCCTTAATTAATGACGCGGTTGACTAACTAGGCTGTGTGCTTGTTTTACAAACCACACACTGACACACACACACAAACACTAACTGTGTTTGTTTACAAACCACACACACACACAAACACTAACTGAGTTTGTTTACAAACTACACACAGACACAAACACTTACTGAGTTTGTTTACAAACTACAAACAGACACAAACACTTACTGAGTTTGTTTACAAACCACACACAGACACAAACACTTACTGAGTTTGTTTACAAACTACACACAGACACAAACACTAACTGAGTTTGTTTACAAACCACACTGTGCAGCTTGGCAACTATCAGTATAACGTTTGGTGGTGGCTTGGGCGTTTACCCGACATACCGTAGCCCGGGGTAGGGATTTTCAAAACCATAAAACAACTGAGATAATAATACTAGTTCCAGCTGTGTATTTTGGTTCGCTAACTGACTAGCGAAGTGGCTAGATGTCAACATCAAGCTTCTTGGTTACAGCAGAGATATTCAACCCCCTTCTGGATCCAAGATCCCTGCTGCCTAAATTTGTTTTATGAGTGAAAAATGTTTAACTTCAGGAAATAAATAATGCCCCACTGCCGGTAATACCGTATACTCCGGTATGGTACAGGAACGGTATGAAGAAGGGTTTCCGTTAGGAAAATGTGCCGCCGGGCAACGTGACTAGGAACATTTTTAATTTATCGTCCAGATGCGTTGGGTGCATAACCTGATTAGGGTGTCTACCCACGGTGCTCAGAATGACAGAAATGGAAAACACCATTCTAAACAGCACACCTGGCAAAACACCATTCTAAACAGCACACCTGGGAAAACACCATTCTAAACAGCACACCTGGGAAAACACCATTCTAAACAGCACACCTGGGAAAACACCATTCTAAACAGCACACCTGGCAAAACACCATTCTAAAACAACACACCTGAGAAAACACCATTCTAAACAGCACTCCTGGGAAAACACCATTCTAAAACAACACACCTGGGGAAAACACCATTCTAAACAGCACACCTGGGAAAACACCATTCTAAACAGCACACCTGGGAAAACACCATTCTAAACAGCACACCTGGCAAAACACCATTCTAAAACAACACACCTGGGAAAACACCATTCTAAACAGCACACCTGGCAAAACACCATTCTAAAACAACACACCTGGGGAAACACCATTCTAAACAGCACTCCTGGGAAAACACCATTCTAAACAGCACACCTGGCAAAACACCATTCTAAAACAACACACCTGAGAACACCATTCTAAACAGCACTCCTGGGAAAACACCATTCTAAAACAACACACCTGGGAAAACACCATTCTAAAACAACACACCTGGGAAAACACCATTCTAAAACAACACACCTGACAAAACACCATTCTAAACAGCACACCTGGGAAAACACCATTCTAAACAACACACCTGACAAAACACCATTCTAAACAGCACTCCTGGGAAAACACCATTCTAAACAGAGCACCTGGGAAAACACCTTTCTAAACATCACTCCTGGGAAAACACCATTCTAAAACAACACACCTGGGAAAACACCATTCTAAAACAACACACCTGGGAAAACACCATTCTAAACAGCACTCCTGGGAAAACACCATTCTAAAACAACACACCTGGGGAAAACACCATTCTAAACAGAGCACCTGGGAAAACACCTTTCTAAACATCACTCCTGGGAAAACACCATTCTAAAACATCACTCCTGGGAAAACACCATTCTAAACAGCACACCTGAGAAAACACCATTCTAAACAGCACACCTGAGAAAACACCATTCTAAACAGCACACCTGGGAAAACACCATTCTAAACAGCACACCTGGGAAAACACCATTCTAAACAGCACTCCTGGGAAAACACCATTCTAAACAGCACTCCTGGGAAAACACCATTCTAAACAACACACCTGACAAAACACCATTCTAAAACAACACACCTGAGAAAACACCATTCTAAACAGCACACCTGGGAAAACACCATTCTAAACAGCGCACCCGGGAAAACACCATTCTAAACAGCACACCTGGGGAAAACACCATTCTAAACAGCACACCTGACAAAACACCATTCTAAACAGAACACCTGACAAAACACCATTCTAAACAGAACACCTGGGAAAACACCATTCTAAACAGCACACCTGGGGAAAACACCATTCTAAACAGCACACCTGGGGAAAACACCATTCTAAACAGCACACCTGGGAAAACACCATTCTAAACAGCACACCTGGGAAAACACCATTCTAAACAGCACACCTGGGAAAACACCATTCTAAACAGCACACCTGGGAAAACACCATTCTAAACAGCACACCTGGGAAAACACCATTCTAAACAGCACACCCGGGAAAACACCATTCTAAACAGCACACCCGGGAAAACACCATTCTAAACAGCACACCTGGGGAAAACACCATTCTAAACAGCACACCTGGGGAAAACACCATTCTAAACAGCACACCTGGGAAAACACCATTCTAAACAGCACACCTGGGAAAACACCATTCTAAACAGCACACCTGGGAAAACACCATTCTAAACAGCACACCTGGGAAAACACCATTCTAAACAGCACACCTGGGAAAACACCATTCTAAACAGCACACCTGGGAAAACACCATTCTAAACAGCACACCTGGGAAAACACCATTCTAAACAGCACACCTGGGAAAACACCATTCTAAACAGCACACCTGGGAAAACACCATTCTAAACAGCACACCTGGGAAAACACCATTCTAAACAGCACACCTGGGAAAACACCATTCTAAACAGCACACCCGGGAAAACACCATTCTAAACAGCACACCCGGGAAAACACCATTCTAAACAGCACACCTGGGGAAAACACCATTCTAAACAGCACACCTGGGGAAAACACCATTCTAAACAGCACACCTGGGAAAACACCATTCTAAACAGCACACCTGGGGAAAACACCATTCTAAACAGCACACCTGGGAAAACACCATTCTAAACAGCACACCTGGGAAAACACCATTCTAAACAGCACACCTGGGAAAACACCATTCTAAACAGCACACCTGGGAAAACACCATTCTAAACAGCACACCTGGGAAAACACCATTCTAAACAGCACACCCGGGAAAACACCATTCTAAACAGCACACCTGGGGAAAACACCATTCTAAACACCACACCCGGGAAAACACCATTCTAATTAGCACACCTGGGAAAACACCATTCTAAACAGCACACCTGGGAAAACACCATTCTAAACAGCACTCCTGGGAAAACACCATTCTAAACAGCACACCTGGGAAAACAACATTCTAAAACAGCACACCCGGGAAAACACCATTCTAAACAGCACACCCGGGAAAACACCATTCTAAACAGCACACCCGGGAATACACCATTCTAAACAGCACACCCGGGAATACACCATTCTAAACAGCACACCCGAGAAAACACCATTCTAAACAGCACACCCGAGAAAACACCATTCTAAACAGCACACCCGAGAAAACACCATTCTAAACAGCACACCCGGGAAAACACCATTCTAAACAGCACACCCGGGAAAACACCATTCTAAACAGCACACCTGGGAAAACACCATTCTAAACAGCACACCTGGGAAAACACCATTTTAAACAGCACACCTGGGAAAACACCATTCTAAACAGCACACCTGGGAAAACACCATTCTAAACAGCACACCTGGGAAAACACCATTCTAAACAGCACACCTGGGAAAACACCATTCTAAACAGCACACCTGGGAAAACACCATTCTAAACAGCACACCTGGGAAAACACCATTCTAAACAGCACTCCTGGGAAAACACCATTCTAAACAGCGGACCTGACAAAACACCATTCTAAACAGCGGACCTGACAAAACACCATTCTAAACAGCGGACCTGACAAAACACCATTCTAAACAGCGGACCTGACAAAACACCATTCTAAACAGCGGACCTGACAAAACACCATTCTAAACAGCGGACCTGACAAAACACCATTCTAAACAGCGGACCTGACAAAACACCATTCTAAACAGCGGACCTGACAAAACACCATTCTAAACAGCGGACCTGACAAAACACCATTCTAAACAGCGGACCTGACAAAACACCATTCTAAACAGCGGACCTGACAAAACACCATTCTAAACAGCACACCTGGGAAAACACCATTCTAAACAGCACACCTGGGAAAACACCATTCTAAACAGCACACCTGGGAAAACACCATTCTAAACAGCACACCTGACAAAACACCATTCTAAACAGCACACCTGACAAAACACCATTCTAAACAGCACACCTGACAAAACACCATTCTAAACACCACACCTGACAAAACACCATTCTAAACACCACACCTGACAAAACACCTTTCTAAACAGCACACCTGTTCGCGGTTCAATATGTGACAGAGATGAAAATCTCTGTTAGAAACTTAAAACTTCTTATGGCTGCAAGCCCGACGTCGGTATACTTATGACAACAGCCAGCTCAAGTGCAGGGCGCGAAATTCAAAATATATATGTTTTTAAATATTTAACTTTCACACATTAACAAGTCCAATACAGCATATGAAAGGTACACATCTTGTGAATCCAGCCAACATGTCCGATTTTTTAAATGTTTTACAGCGAAAACAGCACGTATATTTATGTTAGCTCACCACCAAATAGAAAAAAGCACAGACATTTTTCAGAGCACAGGTAGTATGCACAAAGCCAACCTAACTAACCAAGAACAAACCAAACTAACCAACAAACAACTTCATCAGATGACAGTCTTATAACATGTTATACAATAAATCTATGTTTTGTTCGAAAAATGTGCATATTTCAGGTATAAATCATAGTTTACATTGCAGCTACAATCAGAAATTGCACCGAAAGCAGCCATAATAATTACAGACACCAACGTCAAATACCTAAATACTCATCATAAAACATTTCTGAAAAATACATGGTGTACAGCAAATGAAAGACAGGCATCTTGTGATTCCAGCCAATATTTCCGATTTATTAAGTGTTTTACAGCGAAAACACAATATAGCGTTATATTAGCTTACCACAATAGCCAGAAAGACAAGCCATTTCCCAGTAGCAAAAGTTAGCGATCGTAACAAACCAGTAAAATATATATATTTTTTGACTAACCTTGATAAGCTTCATCAGATGACAGTCCTATAACATCAGGTTATACATACACTTATGTTTTGTTCGAAAATGTGCATATTTAGAGCTGAAATCAGTGGTTACACATTGTGCTAACGTAGCATCTTTTTCCCACAACGTCTAAACAGCAACAATATTTTTCTGACACGTTTTCTGACACACATATTTATTCATAAACATAACTAAAAAATACATGTTGTATTGGAAATGATAGATCCGTTAGTTCTTAATGAAATCGCAGTGTTAGAATTCTAAAAAATAACTTCATTACGACATCCAGCTTCGGTATAGCTGAGTACCCCAAAGATGGGTGCCGGCGACTAGTTCACATGTACGACAGATATATGAAATAGCATCATAAAATGTTTCTTACTTTTGCTGATCTTCCATCAGAATGTTGGACAAAGTGTCCTTTGTCAAGAACAGTCGTTGTTTGGATTCAGAACATTCATTTTCCCTCTTGAATTAGCACGCGCACTAGCCAAGTGGCACAAAGCTCTCCATGTCAACAAACGGAAGAGAACGTAACACGGCAAAACTCCCGAAAAATGTTCAATAATCTGATTAAACTATATTGAAAAAACATACTTTACGATGATATGGTCACATGTATCAAATAAAATCAAAGTCGGAGATATTAGTCGCCTATAACGGCAGCTAAACAGAAGGCAAATCCATGTCCCCTTTCGCGCTCTCCAGAAAACAGGAAATGGGCGGACACGTCATACAAAAAGCTTGTATTCCACTTATTCCAGAGACATGACATAGTGGTGGGTCCAATAGAACAGGAGAGACATGACATAGTGGTGGGTCCTATAGAACAGGAGAGACATGACATAGTGGTGGGTCTAATAGGACAGGAGAGACATGACATAGTGGTGGGTCTAATAGAACAGGAGAGACATGACATAGTGGTGGGTCCAATAGGACAGGAGAGACATGACATAGTGGTGGGTCCAATAGGACAGGAGAGACATGACATAGTGGTGGGTCCAATAGGACAGGAGAGACATGACATAGTGGTGGGTCCAATAGGACAGGAGAGACATGACATAGTGGTGGGTCTAATAGAACAGGAGAGACATGACATAGTGGTGGGATCTATAGAACAGGAGAGAAATTACATAGTGGTGGGTCTAATAGAACAGGAGAGACATGACATAGTGGTGGGATCTATAGAACAGGAGAGACATGACATAGTGGTGGGTCTAATAGAACAGTATAGACATGACATAGTGGTGGGATCTATAGAACAGGAGAGACATGACATAGTGGTGGGTCTAATAGAACAGTATAGACATGACATAGTGGTGGGATCTATAGAACAGGAGAGACATGACATAGTGGTGGGATCTATAAAACAGGAGAGACATGACATAGTGGTGGGTCTAATAGAACAGTATAGACATGACATAGTGGTGGGATCTATAGAACAGGAGAGACATGACATAGTGGTGGGTCTAATAGAACAGGAGAGACATGACATAGTGGTGGGATCTATAGAACAGGAGAGAAATGACATAGTGGTGGGTCCTATAGAACAGGAGAGACATGACATAGTGGTGGGTCCTATAGAACAGGAGAGACATGACATAGTGGTGGGTCTAATAGAACAGTAGAGACATGACATAGTGGTCGGTCCTATAGAACAGGAGAGACATGACATAGTGGTGGGTCTAATAGAACAGGAGAGACATGACATAGTGGTGGGTCCAATAGGACAGGAGAGAAATGACATAGTGGTGGGTCCTATAGAACAGGAGAGACATGACATAGTGGTGGGTCCAATAGGACAGGAGAGACATGACATAGTGGTGGGTCCTATAGAACAGGAGAGACATGACATAGCGGTGGGTCTAATAGAACATGAGAGAATTCACATAGTGGTGGGTCTAATAGAACATGAGAGAATTCACATAGTGGTGGGTCTAATAGAACAGGAGAGACATGAGATAGTGTAGGGTCTAATAGAACAGGAGAGACATGACATAGTGGTGGGTCCTATAGAACAGGAGAGAAATGACATAGCGGTGGGTCTAATAGAACAGGTGAAAAACTGAGTTTAAATGTATTTGGCTAAGGTGTATGTAAACTTACGACTTCAACTGTAGGTATGCACGTCAGCTTTGACGTCGGTTTTGCACATCAGTGTTAAACTAGACATCGGGCCAATGCCGATGTTGGCATTTTTAGCTAATATCGTCCGATTCCGATATGCTTACCGATATATCGTGCCTCCCAGTCATTTACCGTTCTCATTCTCGGGGAGGACGTTCTTTGGAAGTTCACAACCTGCTTTGGTTTATTTCATAACCATTATTTATGAGATTTGTCAATGTGAGCAATGAGCATGTGTCTGGTCTCTCTGTCCTGATAATGTTGAGGGAGCATCTGTCTGGTCTCTCTGTGCGGATAATGTTGAGGGAGCATGTGTCTGGTCTCTGTCCTGATAATGTTGAGGGAGCATCTGTCTGGTCTCTGTCCTGATAATGTTGAGGGAGCATCTGTCTGGTCTCTCTGTCCTGATAATGTTGAGGGAGCATCTGTCTGGTCTCTCTGTGCTGATAATGTTGAGGGGGCATCTGTCTGGTCTCTCTGTCCTGATAATGTTGGGGGAGCATCTGTCTGGTCTCTCTGTGCTGATAATGTTGAGGGAGCATCTGTCTGGTCTCTCTGGGCTGATAATGTTGCGGGAGCATCTGTCTGGTCTCTCTGGGCTGATAATGTTGAGGGAGCATCTGTCTGGTCTCTCTGTGCTGATAATGTTGAGGGAGCATCTGTCTGGTCTCTCTGTCCTGATAATGTTGAGGGAGCATCTGTCTGGTCTCTCTGTGCTGATAATGTTGAGGGAGCATGCACGCCTGAGCATGCATAGAAGTACTTGGCCTGCTGCCCGGAAATGTAGAAAAGTTACACATTTTTAAGATCCAATACAAATGATAATATATGAAAAATATAGTTCCTCACGGTAAGCTATATCAAAAATCTTTCCAACAATCTCCCCCTCGATAATCACCAGTCGTCGGTGTAAAAGAGCAATGGAAGTTATAGGCTTGCTGCTGTCACGCCCTGATCTGTTTCATCTGTTCCTGTGATTGTCTCCACCCCCTCCAGGTGTCACTTATTTTCCCCAGTGTATTTATCCCTGTGTTTCCTGTTTCTCTGTACCAGTGTATTTATCCCTGTGTTTCCTGTTTCTCTGTACCAGTGTATTTATCCCTGTGTTTCCTGTTTCTCTGTACCAGTGTATTTATCCCTGTGTTTCCTGTTTCTCTGTGCCAGTGTATTTATCCCTGTGTTTCCTGTCTCTCTGTACCAGTGTATTTATCCCTGTGTTTCCTGTCTCTCTGTGCCAGTGTATTCATCCCTGTGTTTCCTGTCTCTCTGTACCAGTGTATTTATCCCTATGTTTCCTGTCTCTCTGTACCAGTGTATTTATCCCTGTGTTTCCTGTCTCTCTGTACCAGTGTATTTATCCATGTGTTTCCTGTCTCTCTGTACCAGTGTATTTATCCCTGTGTTTCCTGTCTCTCTGTACCAGTGTATTTATCCCTGTGTTTCCTGTCTCTCTGTGCCAGTGTATTTATCCCTGTGTTTCCTGTCTCTCTGTGCCAGTGTATTTATCCCTGTGTTTCCTGTCTCTCTGTGCCAGTGTATTTATCCCTGTGTTTCCTGTCTCTCTGTGCCAGTGTATTTATCCCTGTGTTTCCTGTCTCTCTGTACCAGTGTATTTATCCCTGTGTTTCCTGTCTCTCTGTACCAGTGTATTTATCCCTGTGTTTCCTGTCTCTCTGTACCAGTGTATTTATCCCTGTGTTTCCTGTCTCTCTGTGCCAGTGTATTTATCCCTGTGTTTCCTGTCTCTCTGTGCCAGTGTATTTATCCCTGTGTTTCCTGTCTCTCTGTGCCAGTGTATTTATCCCTGTGTTTCCTGTCTCTCTGTGCCAGTGTATTTATCCCTGTGTTTCCTGTCTCTCTGTGCCAGTGTATTTATCCCCGTGTTTCCTGTCTCTCTGTGCCAGTGTATTTATCCCCGTGTTTCCTGTCTCTCTGTGCCAGTGTATTTATCCCCGTGTTTCCTGTCTCTCTGTGCCAGTGTATTTATCCCCGTGTTTCCTGTCTCTCTGTGCCAGTGTATTTATCCCCGTGTTTCCTGTCTCTCTGTGCCAGTGTATTTATCCCTGTGTTTCCTGTCTCTCTGTGCCAGTCTATTTATCCCCGTGTTTCCTGTCTCTCTGTACCAGTGTATTTATCCCCGTGTTTCCTGTCTCTCTGTGCCAGTGTATTTATCCCCGTGTTTCCTGTCTCTCTGTGCCAGTGTATTTATCCCCGTGTTTCCTGTCTCTCTGTGCCGGTGTATTTATCCCTGTGTTTCCTGTCTCTCTGTACCGGTGTATTTATCCCTGTGTTTCCTGTCTCTCTGTGCCAGTGTATTTATCCCTGTGTTTCCTGTCTCTCTGTACCAGTGTATTTATCCCTGTGTTTCCTGTCTCTCTGTGCCAGTTCGTGTTGTATGTTTAGTCAAGTCAACCATCGTGTTTTTCCCGTACTCCTTTTGCTATTCTCTTTTTGATAGTCTTCCCGGTTCTGACCCCTGCCTGACTCTGGACTACTTTCCCGCCTGCCTGATCATCCTGCCTGCCCTTCAGTACCTTTTCGACTCTGAATTGGTTTTAACCTTTTTGCCTGTCCACGACCATTCTCTTTCTTGCCTTCCCCTATTGGATTAATAAATATTGTAAGACTTAAAACATCTGCCTCCTGTGTCTGCATCTGGGTCTCGCCTTGTGTCATGATAGCAGCGGCATGAAACTGTTCCATGAAAATCAGAACATGAAAATCAGAACATGCCTGCAGAACAGTATAAATTGTAAACTTCCCCAAACTTGAAACTCACTATGAAGTTTTTATAATAAGAATTGCCTCCACGTTTCCCTGGTTGTATTTTGACCAATAGGCTACTTTGAAACAAGGTAAGACGTGTCTCATAATATGAAATAAAACATACCGGTTTCAAACGATTAAGTCTGTTTTCTAAAAGTATACTGCCTCCAGCTCCCATTGTAAAGTGGTGGGTGACGAGGCGATAGCCGTCTGCCTGGACTTGAATGGTGAATGTGGGGAAGTGCTGCATCTATTAAGTCTGTTTTCTAAATGTATACTGCCTCCAGCTTACAGGTCGTGGGTGACGAACCCATTTGTGACCAAGCTTTAACTTCCTGACTGATGTCTTGAGATGTTGCTTCAATACAACAACACCATTTTCCATCCTCTGATGATGCCATCTTGTGAAGTGCACCAGTCTCCCCCCCCCCCCCCCGTTGTTCGTGTGATAGTTGTGTTGGATAAATAAGATACACTATATGTACTGTACCAGTCTAAAGTTTGTACACACCTACTCATTACAGGGATTTTCTTATTTTTTTTTACTATTTTCTACATTGTAGAATAATAGTGAAGACATCAAAACTATGAAATAACACACATGGAATCATGTAGTTGTCACGCCCTGGCCTTAGTTATCTTTGTTTTCTTTATTATTTTAGTTAGGTCAGGGTGAGACATGGGGAATGTTTGTGTTTTGTCTCGTCTTGGGTGGTTATATGGTAAAGGGGGTGTTGGGTGTAGTGTATGGGGTTGTGTTTAGTAAATGTGGCTAGGTATGTCTATGGTTGCCTGAGTGGTTCTCAATCAGAGACAGCTGTCTTTCATTTGTCTCTGATTGGGAGCCATATTTAAGGCAGCCATAGGCATTTTGCGTTTGTGGGTAATTGTCTATGTAGAACGTTTGTAGCTTTTGTATTGCACTTACGTTTGTAGCTTCACGGTCGTTTGTTGTTTTGTTTCGTTTTGTTATAAGTGTTCGTTTCGTGTTTCTCTCGTCTCTAAATAAAAGAGAATGTATTTTTCACACGCTGCGCCTTGGTCCACTCATTATCCTCAAGACGATCGTGACAGTAGTAACCAAAGAAGTGTTAAACAAATCAAAATATACTTTAGACTTCAAAGTAGCCACCGCTTTTTTTTGCCTTGACATGTTTGCACAGTCTTGGCATTCTCTCAACCAGCTTCATGAGGTTGTATCCTGGAATTTACTTGTGTGGGAATGGTCTGGGGCTGTTTTTCATGGTTCGGGCCCCTTAGTTCCAATGAGGGGAATGGAAGCAAGTCCCCGCAGCAATGTTCCAACATCTAGTGGAAGCCTTCCCAGAATAGTGGAGGCTGTTACAGCAGTAACAGTTTTATTTATCAGCTTTTCATTCTTTTTTGTTGTTTTCCCAAAGCCAGCAATTGGCAGCTAATGGAAATCATGGTATGTGTGTGTGTGTGTGTGTGTATGTGTGTGTGTGTGTGTGTACATGGGTGTGTACACTACATCCATGTATGGAGGTGATTGATTATAACTCTGTGCCCAGCTTTTGTGCTTTCCTGTGTGTGTGTGTGTGTGTGTGTGTGTGTGTGTGTGTGTGTAGGACAGGGAGAGGGAATCAAGAAGACATCAGTCAGTCAGTCAGCCAGCTGAGTCACAGTGTGTTGGTATAGTCAGCCAGCTGAGTCACAGTGTGGTTGGTATAGTCAGCCAGCTGAGTCACAGTGTGGTTGGTATAGTCAGCCTGCTGAGTCACAGTGTGTTGTTATAGTCAGCCTGCTGAGTCACTGTGTGTTGGTATAGTCAGCCAGCTGAGTCACAGTGTGTTGGTATAGTCAGCCAGCTGAGTCACAGTGTGGTTGGTATAGTCAGCCAGCTGAGTCACAGTGTGGTTGGTATAGTCAGCCAGCTGAGTCACAGTGTGGTTGGTATAGTCAGCCTGCTGAGTCACAGTGTGTTGTTATAGTCAGCCTGCTGAGTCACTGTGTGTTGGTATAGTCAGCCAGCTGAGTCACTGTGTGTTGGTATAGTCAGCCTGCTGAGTCACTGTGTGTTGGTATAGTCAGCCTGCTGAGTCACTGTGTGTTGGTATAGTCAGCCTGCTGAGTCACTGTGTGTTGGTATAGTCAGCCTGCTGAGTCACTGTGTGTTGGTATAGTCAGCCAGCTGAGTTACTGTATGTTGGTATAGTCAGCCTGCTGAGTCACTGTGTGTTGGTATAGTCAGCCAGCTGAGTCACAGTGTGTTGTTATAGTCAGCCTGCTGAGTCACAGTGTGGTTGGTATAGTCAGCCTGCTGAGTCACAGTGTGGTTGGTATAGAGCAGTGTGTTGTTATAGTCAGCTAGCTGATTCACAGTGTGTTGTTATAGTCAGCTAGCTGAGTCACAGTGTGTTGGTATAGTCAGCCTGCTGAGTCACAGTGTGGTTGGTATAGTCAGCTAGCTGAGTCACAGTGTGTTGTTATAGTCAGCCAGCTGAGTCACAGTGTGGTTGGTATAGTCAGCCTGCTGAGTCACAGTGTGGTTGGTATAGTCAGCTAGCT
This sequence comes from Salvelinus fontinalis, assembly GCF_029448725.1. Classification (NCBI taxonomy): domain Eukaryota; kingdom Metazoa; phylum Chordata; class Actinopteri; order Salmoniformes; family Salmonidae; genus Salvelinus; species Salvelinus fontinalis. Next base: position 192,843 of record NW_026600424.1, on the reverse strand, counting down.
GAGTCACAGTGTGATTGGTATAGTCAGCCAGCTGAGTCACAGTGTGATTGGTATAGTCAGCCAGCTGAGTCACAGTGTGATTGGTATAGTCAGCCAGCTGAGTCACAGTGTGTTGTTATAGTCAGCTAGCTGAGTCACAGTGTGGTTGGTATAGAGCAGTGTGTTGTTATAGTCAGCTAGCTGAGTCACAATGTGTTGTTATAGTCAGCTAGCTGAGTCACAGTGTGGTTGGTATAGTCAGCCAGCTGAGTCACAGTGTGTTGTTATAGTCAGCTAGCTGAGTCACAGTGTGTTGTTATAGTCAGCTAGCTGAGTCACAGTGTGTTGGTATAGTCAGCCTGCTGAGTCACAGTGTGGTTGGTATAGTCAGCCTGCTGAGTCACAGTGTGTTGGTATAGTCAGCCAGCTGGGTCACAGTGTGGTTGGTATAGTCAGCTTGCTGAGTCACAGTGTGGTTGGTATAGTCAGCTAGCTGAGTCACAGTGTGATTGGTATAGTCAGCCAGCTGAGTCAGTGTGATTGGTATAGTAAGCCAGCTGAGTCACAGTGTGTTGTTATAGTCAGCTAGCTGAGTCACAGTGTGGTTGGTATAGAGCAGTGTGTTGTTATAGTCAGCTAGCTGAGTCACAGTGTGTTGTTATAGTCAGCTAGCTGAGTCACAGTGTGGCTGGTATAGTCAGCCAGCTGAGTCACAGTGTGTTGTTATAGTCAGCTAGCTGAGTCACAGTGTGTTGTTATAGTCAGCCTGCTGAGTCACATTGTGCTGTTATAGTCAGCCTGCTGAGTCACAGTGTGGTTGGTATAGTCAGCCTGCTGAGTCACAGTGTGGTTGGTATAGTCAGCTAGCTGAGTCACAGTGTGATTGGTATAGTCAGCCAGCTGAGTCACAGTGTGTTGGTATAGTCAGCCTGCTGAGTCACAGTGTGGTTGTTATAGTCAGCCTGCTGAGTCACAGTGTGGTTGTTATAGTCAGCCTGCTGAGTCACAGTGTGGTGTTATAGTCAGCCAGCTGAGTCACTGTGTGGTTGGTATAGTCAGCCTGCTGAGTCACAGTGTGGTTGGTATAGTCAGCCTGCTGAGTCACAGTGTGTTGTTATAGTCAGCCTGCTGAGTCACAGTGTGTTGTTATAGTCAGCCAGCTGAGTCACTGTGTGGTTGGTATAGTCAGCCTGCTGAGTCACAGTGTGTTGTTATAGTCAGCCAGCTGAGTCACAGTGTGTTGGTATAGTCAGCCTGCTGAGTCACAGTGTGTTGGTATAGTCAGCCTGCTGAGTCACAGTGTGTTGTTATAGTCAGCCTGCTGAGTCACAGTGTGTTGTTGTAGTCAGCTAGCTGAGTCACAGTGTGGTTGGTATAGTCAGCCTGCTGAGTCACAGTGTGTTGGTATAGAGCAGTGTGATTGGTATAGTCAGCCAGCTGAGTCACAGTGTGTTGGTATAGTCAGCTAGCTGAGTCACAGTGTGTTGGTATAGTCAGCCTGCTGAGTCACAGTGTGTTGTTATAGTCAGCCTGCTGAGTCACAGTGTGGTTGGTATAGAGCAGTGTGTTGTTATAGTCAGCCTGCTGAGTCACAGTGTGTTGGTATAGTCAGCCTGCTGAGTCACAGTGTGTTGGTATAGTCAGCCTGCTGAGTCACAGTGTGTTGGTATAGTCAGCCAGCTGAGTCACAGTGTGTTGTTATAGTCAGCCAGCTGAGTCACAGTGTGTTGTTATAGTCAGCCAGCTGAGTCACAGTGTGTTGGTATAGTCAGCCAGCTGAGTCACAGTGTGTTGGTATAGTCAGCCTGCTGAGTCACATTGTGCTGTTATAGTCAGCCAGCTGAGTCACAGTGTGTTGTTATAGTCAGCCTGCTGAGTCACAGTGTGTTGGTATAGTCAGCCAGCTGAGTCACAGTGTGTTGTTATAGTCAGCCTGCTGAGTCACAGTGTGTTGTTATAGTCAGCCAGCTGAGTCACAGTGTGTTGTTATAGTCAGCCTGCTGAGTCACAGTGTGTTGTTATAGTCACCCTGCTGAGTCACAGTGTGGTGTTATAGTCAGCCAGCTGAGTCACAGTGTGGTTGGTATAGTCAGCCTGCTGAGTCACAGTGTGGTTGGTATAGTCAGCTAGCTGAGTCACAGTGTGATTGGTATAGTCAGCCAGCTGAGTCACAGTGTGATTGGTATAGTCAGCCAGCTGAGTCACAGTGTGGTTGGTATAGTCAGCCTGCTGAGTCACAGTGTGTTGTTATAGTCAGCCAGCTGAGTCACAGTGTGTTGTTATAGTCAGCCAGCTGAGTCACAGTGTGTTGTTATAGGCAGCCTGCTGAGTCACAGTGTGGTTGGTATAGTCAGCCTGCTGAGTCACAGTGTGTTGTTATAGTCAGCCTGCTTAGTCACAGTGTGTTGGTATAGTCAGCCTGCTGAGTCACAGTGTGTTGGTATAGTCAGCCTGCTGAGTCACAGTGTGTTGGTATAGTCAGCCTGCTGAGTCACAGTGTGTTGTTATAGTCAGCCTGCTGAGTCACAGTGTGTTGGTATAGTCAGCCTGCTGAGTCACAGTGTGTTGGTATAGTCAGCCTGCTGAGTCACAGTGTGTTGGTATAGTCAGCCTGCTGAGTCACAGTGTGTTGGTATAGTCAGCCTGCTGAGTCACAGTGTGTTGGTATAGTCAGCCTGCTGAGTCACAGTGTGTTGGTATAGTCAGCCTGCTGAGTCACAGTGTGTTGGTATAGTCAGCCTGCTGAGTCACAGTGTGTTGGTATAGTCAGCCTGCTGAGTCACAGTGTGTTGGTATAGTCAGCCTGCTGAGTCACAGTGTGTTGTTATAGTCAGCCTGCTGAGTCACAGTGTGTTGTTATAGTCAGCCAGCTGAGTCACAGTGTGTTGTTATAGTCAGCCTGCTGAGTCACAGTGTGTTGGTATAGTCAGCCAGCTGAGTCACAGTGTGTTGTTATAGTCAGCCAGCTGAGTCACAGTGTGTTGTTATAGTCAGCCTGCTGAGTCACAGTGTGTTGGTATAGTCAGCCTGCTGAGTCACAGTGTGTTGGTATAGTCAGCCAGCTGAGTCACAGTGTGGTGTTATAGTCAGCCTGCTGAGTCACAGTGTGGTGTTATAGTCAGCCTGCTGAGTCACAGTGTTGTGTTATAGTCAGCCTGCTGAGTCACAGTGTGTTGTTATAGTCAGCCTGCTGAGTCACAGTGTGTTGGTATAGTCAGCCTACTGAGTCACAGTGTGGTGTTATAGTCAGCCTACTGAGTCACAGTGTGGTGTTATAGTCAGCCTACTGAGTCACAGTGTGTTGGTATAGTCAGCCTACTGAGTCACAGTGTGTTGGTATAGTCAGCCTACTGAGTCACAGTGTGGTGTTATAGTCAGCCAGCTGAGTCACAGTGTGGTGTTATAGTCAGCCGGCTGAGTCACAGTGTGGTGTTATAGTCAGCCGGCTGAGTCACAGTGTGTTGGTATAGTCAGCCTGCTGAGTCACAGTGTGGTGTTATAGTCAGCCAGCTGAGTCACAGTGTGTTGGTATAGTCAGCCAGCTGAGTCACAGTGTGGTGTTATAGTCAGCCTACTGAGTCACAGTGTGTTGGTATAGTCAGCCTGCTGAGTCACAGTGTGTTGTTATAGTCAGCCAGCTGAGTCACAGTGTGGCGTTATAGTCAGCTAGCTGAGTCACAGTGTGTTGGTATAGTCAGCCTGCTGAGTCACAGTGTGTTGGTATAGTCAGCCTGCTGAGTCACAGTGTGGTGTTATAGTCAGCCAGCTGAGTCACAGTGTGGTGTTATAGTCAGCCTACTGAGTCACAGTGTGGTGTTATAGTCAGCTAGCTGAGTCACAGTGTGTTGGTATAGTCAGCCAGCTGAGTCACAGTGTGTTGGTATAGTCAGCCTGCTGAGTCACAGTGTGGTGTTATAGTCAGCCAGCTGAGTCACAGTGTGGTGTTATTGTCAGCTAGCTGAGTCACAGTATGTTGTTATAGTCAGCCTGCTGAGTCACAGTGTGGTGTTATAGTCAGCCAGCTGAGTCACAGTGTGTTGGTATAGTCAGCCTGCTGAGTCACAGTGTGTTGTTATATTCAGCCTGCTGAGTCACAGTGTGTTGTTATAGTCAGCCTACTGAGTCACAGTGTGGTGTTATAGTCAGCTAGCTGAGTCACAGTGTGTTGGTATAGTCAGCCTGCTGAGTCACAGTGTGTTGGTATAGTCAGCCTGCTGAGTCACAGTGTGGTGTTATAGTCAGCCAGCTGAGTCACAGTGTGTTGTTATAGTCAGCCAGCTGAGTCACAGTGTGTTGTTATAGTCAGCCTGCTGAGTCACAGTGTGCTGTTATAGTCAGCCTGCTGAGTCACAGTGTGTTGTTATAGTCAGCCAGCTGAGTCACAGTGTGTTGTTATAGTCAGCCAGCTGAGTCACAGTGTGTTGGTATAGTCAGCCAGCTGAGTCACAGTGTGTTGTTATAGTCAGCCAGCTGAGTCACAGTGTGTTGGTATAGTCAGCCAGCTGAGTCACAGTGTGTTATAGTCAGCCTGCTGAGTCACAGTGTGTTGTTATAGTCAGCCAGCTGAGTCACAGTGTGTTGTTATAGTCAGCCAGCTGAGTCACAGTGTGCTGTTATAGTCAGCCTGCTGAGTCACAGTGTGTTGTTATAGTCAGCCAGCTGAGTCACAGTGTGTTGTTATAGTCAGCCAGCTGAGTCACAGTGTGTTGGTATAGTCAGCCTGCTGAGTCACAGTGTGTTGGTATAGTCAGCCTGCTGAGTCACAGTGTGTTGTTATAGTCAGCCAGCTGAGTCACAGTGTGGTGTTATAGTCAGCTAGCTGAGTCACAGTGTGTTGGTATAGTCAGCCTGCTGAGTCACAGTGTGTTGGTATAGTCAGCCTGCTGAGTCACAGTGTGGTGTTATAGTCAGCCAGCTGAGTCACAGTGTGTTGTTATAGTCAGCCAGCTGAGTCACAGTGTGTTGTTATAGTCAGCCAGCTGAGTCACAGTGTGTTGGTATAGTCAGCCTGCTGAGTCACAGTGTGTTGTTATAGTCAGCCTGCAAGGTCACAGTGTGCTGTTATACTCAGCCTGCTGAGTCACAGTGTGTTGTTATAGTCAGCCAGCTGAGTCACAGTGTGTTGTTATAGTCAGCCAGCTGAGTCACAGTGTGTTGGTATAGTCAGCCAGCTGAGTCACAGTGTGTTGTTATAGTCAGCCAGCTGAGTCACAGTGTGTTGGTATAGTCAGCCTGCTGAGTCACAGTGTGTTGTTATAGTCAGCCAGCTGAGTCACAGTGTGCTGTTATAGTCAGCCTGCTGAGTCACAGTGTGTTGTTATAGTCAGCCAGCTGAGTCACAGTGTGTTGTTATAGTCAGCCAGCTGAGTCACAGTGTGTTGGTATAGTCAGCCTGCTGAGTCACAGTGTGTTGGTATAGTCAGCCTGCTGAGTCACAGTGTGTTGTTATAGTCAGCCAGCTGAGTCACAGTGTGGTGTTATAGTCAGCTAGCTGAGTCACAGTGTGTTGGTATAGTCAGCTAGCTGAGTCACAGTGTGTTGGTATAGTCAGCCTGCTGAGTCACAGTGTGTTGTTATAGGCAGCCAGCTGAGTCACAGTGTGTTGGTATAGTCAGCTAGCTGAGTCACAGTGTGTTGGTATAGTCAGCTAGCTGAGTCACAGTGTGGTGTTATAGTCAGCTAGCTGAGTCACTGTGTGGTGTTATAGTCAGCCTGCTGAGTCACAGTGTGTTGGTATAGTCAGCCTGCTGAGTCACAGTGTGTTGTTATAGGCAGCCTGCTGAGTCACAGTGTGGTTGTTATAGGCAGCCTGCTGAGTCACAGTGTGGTTGGTATAGTCAGCCTGCTGAGTCACAGTGTGTTGGTATAGGCAGCCTGCTGAGTCACAGTGTGGTGTTATAGTCAGCTAGCTGAGTCACTGTGTGTTGGTATAGTCAGCCTGCTGAGTCACAGTGTGTTGGTATAGTCAGCCTGCTGAGTCACAGTGTGTTGGTATAGTCAGCCTGCTGAGTCACAGTGTGTTGGTATAGTCAGCCTGCTGAGTCACAGTGTGGTGGTATAGTCAGCCTGCTGAGTCACAGTGTGTTGGTATAGTCAGCCTGCTGAGTCACAGTGTGTTGGTATAGTCAGCCTGCTGAGTCACAGTGTGTTGGTATAGTCAGCCTGCTGAGTCACAGTGTGTTGGTATAGTCAGCTAGCTGAGTCACAGTGTGGTGTTATAGTCAGCCAGCTGAGTCACAGTGTGTTGGTATAGTCAGCCTGCTGAGTCACAGTGTGTTGGTATAGTCAGCCTGCTGAGTCACAGTGTGTTGGTATAGTCAGCCTGCTGAGTCACAGTGTGTTGGTATAGTCAGCCTGCTGAGTCACAGTGTGTTGGTATAGTCAGCCTGCTGAGTCACAGTGTGTTGGTATAGTCAGCCTGCTGAGTCACAGTGTGTTGGTATAGTCAGCCTGCTGAGTCACAGTGTGTTGGTATAGTCAGCCTGCTGAGTCACAGTGTGTTGGTATAGTCAGCCTGCTGAGTCACAGTGTGCTGTTATACTCAGCCTGCTGAGTCACAGTGTGTTGTTATAGTCAGCCAGCTGAGTCACAGTGTGTTGTTATAGTCAGCCAGCTGAGTCACAGTGTGTTGGTATAGTCAGCCAGCTGAGTCACAGTGTGTTGTTATAGTCAGCCAGCTGAGTCACAGTGTGTTGGTATAGTCAGCCTGCTGAGTCACAGTGTGTTGTTATAGTCAGCCAGCTGAGTCACAGTGTGCTGTTATAGTCAGCCTGCTGAGTCACAGTGTGTTGTTATAGTCAGCCAGCTGAGTCACAGTGTGTTGTTATAGTCAGCCAGCTGAGTCACAGTGTGTTGGTATAGTCAGCCTGCTGAGTCACAGTGTGTTGGTATAGTCAGCCTGCTGAGTCACAGTGTGTTGTTATAGTCAGCCAGCTGAGTCACAGTGTGGTGTTATAGTCAGCTAGCTGAGTCACAGTGTGTTGGTATAGTCAGCTAGCTGAGTCACAGTGTGTTGGTATAGTCAGCCTGCTGAGTCACAGTGTGTTGTTATAGGCAGCCAGCTGAGTCACAGTGTGTTGGTATAGTCAGCTAGCTGAGTCACAGTGTGTTGGTATAGTCAGCTAGCTGAGTCACAGTGTGGTGTTATAGTCAGCTAGCTGAGTCACTGTGTGGTGTTATAGTCAGCCTGCTGAGTCACAGTGTGTTGGTATAGTCAGCCTGCTGAGTCACAGTGTGTTGTTATAGGCAGCCTGCTGAGTCACAGTGTGGTTGTTATAGGCAGCCTGCTGAGTCACAGTGTGGTTGGTATAGTCAGCCTGCTGAGTCACAGTGTGTTGGTATAGGCAGCCTGCTGAGTCACAGTGTGGTGTTATAGTCAGCTAGCTGAGTCACTGTGTGTTGGTATAGTCAGCCTGCTGAGTCACTGTGTGTTGGTATAGTCAGCCTGCTGAGTCACAGTGTGTTGGTATAGTCAGCCTGCTGAGTCACAGTGTGTTGGTATAGTCAGCCTGCTGAGTCACAGTGTGGTGGTATAGTCAGCCTGCTGAGTCACAGTGTGTTGGTATAGTCAGCCTGCTGAGTCACAGTGTGTTGGTATAGTCAGCCTGCTGAGTCACAGTGTGTTGGTATAGTCAGCTAGCTGAGTCACAGTGTGGTGTTATAGTCAGCCAGCTGAGTCACAGTGTGTTGGTATAGTCAGCCTGCTGAGTCACAGTGTGTTGGTATAGTCAGCCTGCTGAGTCACAGTGTGTTGGTATAGTCAGCCTGCTGAGTCACAGTGTGTTGGTATAGTCAGCCTGCTGAGTCACAGTGTGTTGGTATAGTCAGCCTGCTGAGTCACAGTGTGTTGGTATAGTCAGCCTGCTGAGTCACAGTGTGTTGGTATAGTCAGCCTGCTGAGTCACAGTGTGTTGGTATAGTCAGCCTGCTGAGTCACAGTGTGTTGGTATAGTCAGCCTGCTGAGTCACAGTGTGTTGGTATAGTCAGCCTGCTGAGTCACAGTGTGTTGGTATAGTCAGCCTGCTGAGTCACAGTGTGTTGGTATAGGCAGCCTGCTGAGTCACAGTGTGGTGTTATAGTCAGCTAGCTGAGTCACTGTGTGTTGGTATAGTCAGCCTGCTGAGTCACAGTGTGTTGGTATAGTCAGCCTGCTGAGTCACAGTGTGTTGGTATAGTCAGCCTGCTGAGTCACAGTGTGTTGGTATAGTCAGCCTGCTGAGTCACAGTGTGTTGGTATAGTCAGCCTGCTGAGTCACAGTGTGTTGGTATAGTCAGCCTGCTGAGTCACAGTGTGTTGGTATAGTCAGCCTGCTGAGTCACAGTGTGTTGTTATAGTCAGCCTGCTGAGTCACAGTGTGTTGGTATAGTCAGCCTGCTGAGTCACAGTGTGTTGGTATAGTCAGCCTGCTGAGTCACAGTGTGTTGGTATAGTCAGCCTGCTGAGTCACAGTGTGTTGGTATAGTCAGCCAGCTGAGTCACAGTGTGTTGGTATAGTCAGCCTGCTGAGTCACAGTGTGGTTGGTATAGTCAGCCTGCTGAGTCACAGTGTGTTGGTATAGTCAGCCTGCTGAGTCACAGTGTGGTGTTTGTAACTCTATTTTCTTAAAACTGCTTTGTAACTCTATTCATATTATTAGTTATAACATATATATATTATAGCATTTCACTGGAAGGTGAAAACACTTTCGGCGCATGACCCAAACCATGTGACATGACCATGACCCTAACCATGTGACATGACCATGACCCTAACCATGTGACATGACCATGACCCTAACCATGTGACAGGACCATGACCCTAACCATGTGACAATTTGATTTGATTTGATATAGAGCCGTGTGTTGTTGTCGTCAGCTCAGGTCGATCTCTCACAGACACACACACACACACACACACACACACACACACACAACATGATGTCAAATTTAGCCTGGAGGTAAAAACAACAACAAACAAACAAACAAACAAACAAACAAAGCAGGCTTCGGGTCAATTCAGGAAGTAACCCCGACCTTGAACCGATGATTCTCTATGCGGATGCTGGTCACAGACTTCTGATGCTAAGTATGTTATTGTCACGCCCTGGCCTTAGTATTCTTTGTTTTCTTTATGTTTTTTAGTTAGGTCAGGGTGTGACATGGGGAAGGTATGTGTTTTTGTAGTGTCTAGGGGTGTTGTATGTGTATGGGGCAGTGTCTAGTGTAGTTGTCTAGTTATGTCTATGGCTGCCTAGATTGGTTCTCAATTAGAGGCAGCTGTGGTTTATTGTCTCTGATTGAGAGCCATATTTAAGGCAGTCATAGGCATTGGGGTTTTGTGGGTAATTGTCTATGTTGAACGTTTGTTGCTGGTCATTGCACTTACGTCATTTAGCTTCACGGTTGTTTTGTTTAGTTTATATTCAGTGTTCGTTTCGTGTTTTCCTTTCTCTGAATAAAAGAGAAATGTATTTTGCACACGCTGCGCCTTGGTCCTCTCAATCACCACAAGACGACCGTTACAGTTATTACCTGAGTATTATGACAAATTGTGTCTTATTTGCCCTGCATGAAGTATCCACTCATCAGAGGTAGCCATAGGGCTAGCTATATATTATTGTAATTTACAAGGTAGACAGAACAGTGCTGGTGAAGAGTTGACAGAGCTATGACAACCTGTTTGATTGTGTAATGTTTCCAGCCTTTCAGCCCTAGAGCCATTTGAGACGGCTTATTTACTTAAGCGAATGTGATAACTGTTTATTTTATTTTATTTTTTTACATAGAGAGACACACAAGACAGAGGCAAGCACACACACTTCACAGCAGAGGTCTTCTCTGTGAGAACAAGCCCTGTGCTGGAATCTGGATGAAACATAATTGATGTGTTTTTGTTTGTGTGTAGGGTTTGTCTAAACATGGTTGTTTTTCTGTCTTGGGAAACTAAAAATGGTATTAGTTAGGCTATAACACAAGGAACAAGCAAACCACTCCCTATAGCACAATGACGACCCATTCTACACCGTAAAACCTCAATGTGCTGTCGTTACTCAATGGTGCGAACATCGCATCGCCATTTCCTGGTTGCTAAAATTCTAAAAGTTCGCCTAATTTCAATATATGTGACAAAACCAGCAATGTAAAATGTAGAGAATCATTGTATAAATCTAAAACAGCTGTGAAATATCTTGTCAAAAAGCAAAAAACATAGTATTTTTTAGCCGTTTTGAAGCCGGTGTACAAAAAAGACTAAAGTAAAAGACGCAAAAACTAAACTTAAGAACGGGAAGCCTAGAAATAGTGCACATAGAACAGATCTACCGCTTCTTAGACTGGCTTTCAATGAGCATGACAGATCTGTAACTCACATTTCTATGTGAATTTGGTCAAGTCGACCAGAAAGCAGTGGTTGTAAAGTACTTAAGTAAAAAATACTTTAAAGTACTACTTTAGTCGTTTTTTGGGGGTGTATCTTTTTCTTTATTTTACTATTTATATTCATGGCAACTTTTACTTCACTACATTCCTAAAGAAAAACTTTTACTCCATACATTTTCCCTGACACCCAAAGGTACTTGTTACATTTTGAATGCAGGACAGGAAAATGGTCCAAATTCACACACTTATCAAGAGAACATCCCTGGTCATCTCTACTGCCTCTGATCTGGCGGACTCACTAAACAGAGAACATCCCTGGTCATCCCTACTGCCTCTGATCTGGCGGACTCACTAAACAGAGAACATCCCTGGTCATCTCTACTGCCTCTGATCTGGAGGACTCACTAAACAGAGAACATCCCTGGTCATCTCTACTGCCTCTGATCTGGAGGACTCACTAAACAGAGAACATCCCTGGTCATCTCTACTGCCTCTGATCTGGAGGACTCACTAAACAGAGAACATCCCTGGTCATCTCTACTGCCTCTGATCTGGAGGACTCACTAAACAGAGAACATCCCTGGTCATCTCTACTGCCTCTGATCTGGAGGACTCACTAAACAGAGAACATCCCTGGTCATCCCTACTGCCTCTGATCTGGAGGACTCACTAAACAGAGAACATCCCTGGTTATCCCTACTGCCTCTGATCTGGCAAACTCATGAAACACAAATGCTTTATTTGTAAATTATGTCTAAGTGATGGAGTGTGCCTGTCTAGCCGCCTGTCTAGCCGCCTGTCTAGTCGCCTGTCTAGCCGCCTGTCTAGCCGCCTGTCTAGCCGCCTGTCTAGCCGCCTGTCTAGCCGCCTGTCTAGCCGCCTGTCTATCCATAGGTAAATAAAAAACAAGAAAATGGTGCCGTCTGGTTTGCTTATTAATATCAGGAAGTTAAAATGATTTATACTTTTACTTTTGAATCTTAAGTACATTTGATCAATTCCTTTTACCTTTGATACTTAAGTATATTTAAATCCAAATACTTTTAGACTTTTACTCAAGTAGTATTTTACTGGGTGACTTTCACTTTTACTTGAGTCATTTTCTATTAAGGTATCTTTTACTTTTACTAAAGTACGACAATTGGGTACTTTTTCCACCACTGGTAAAAAGTGACATATTGCACCTTCCCATGACACAAGTTGTGTGGGAAAAATATTACGTGTATGTCTGTGATCGGGTTGTTTCTTGTCTGTTTTAATGAACAAAATAAACATCTATTATATTCATGTGATCGGTATAGCCGATGGCTACACAGACGCCGTGTTCAACAGGCCTAATTAAACTCAAAATAGGATTTTCTATTATTTAAAAAATATATATATATCATTATTAGTCGTATAATGTTTCTTAGGTCCTGCCTAAACAAATGAATAATGTAAAAAAAAAAATAATAATTTGATGATGTATATTCAATGTATTTATTAAACTAGACGCCCACCTACACCTGCTCACCACTACCTCTGCTTGTCTCCGGGAGGAGACACGGGAGGTATAAAAAGCGCATGCAGGCAAGAATGTTTGTAAGGAGGTCATATAAACATGTTTTGTTCCACACAAAAGTAGTACACTGGGCCTTTAATAGTCCTCTATTACCCGACCGATATAGCCGTCTGCAGCGCCAGCACCCCCCCCACTCCCAAACTACTTCCTGTGGCCATTCTGTAAATCCTATGTGAAAGAGGTGTAACCCATGTTGACAAGCCTCTGCCCTCTGTCCTCTGCTCTGCCCCCTCTCTTCCCAGGCTGTCTGTCTCCAGAGCCAAATTAATTAACTTGTGTATAAAGAGTTTGAGACACAGCCACACACACACGCACGCACACACACACACACACACACACAGCCCCAGCCTTTCGCCCACTTAACATAATATGTCATCTGTCTATCTGCTAACGGTTAGCCATTCCAGGACAGATAACGTACATGGTTCCTTTATCTCCTAATACAGGCACGTCCAATAGAGTCTGTCTGTGAGACCCATAGGCCACCTGGCATTTGCAAGGAAAACAAAACAATCTAGACTATGTAACAGATTTGATCTGAAATGAGATGACATGTCACTGTGTTCTCATGACCCCAGCCAGAGGTTCACGAAGCAATCATCCAAAATGGCACCCTATTCCCTATATAGTGTACACTACTTGTGACCAGGGCCCTATTCCCTATATAGTGTACACTACTTGTGACCAGGACCCTATTCCCTATATAGTGTACACTACTTGTGACCAGGACCCTATTCCCTATATAGTGTACACTACTTGTGACCAGGACCCTATTCCCTATATAGTGTACACTACTTGTGACCAGGACCCTATTCCCTATATAGTGTACACTACTTGTGACCAGGGCCCTATTCCCTATATAGTGTACACTACTTGTGACCAGGGCCCTATTCCCTATATAGTGTACACTACTTGTGACCAGGGCCCTATTCCCTATATAGTGTACACTACTTGTGACCAGGGCCCTATTCCCTATATAGTGTACACTACTTGTGACCAGGGCCCTATTCCCTATATAGTGTACACTACTTGTGACCAGGACCCTATTCCCTATATAGTGTACACTACTTGTGACCAGGACTCTATTCCCTATATACTGTACACTACTTGTGACCAGGACCCTATTCCCTATATAGTGTACACTACTTGTGACCAGGACCCGTAGGGAATAGGGTGCACACTACTTGTGACCAGGGCCCGTAGGGAATAGGGTGCACGCTACTTGTGACCAGGGCCCATAGGGAATAGGGTGCACACTACTTGTGACCAGGGCCCATAGGGAATAGGGTGCACGCTACTTGTGACCAGGGCCCGTAGGGAATAGGGTGCACACTACTTGTGACCAGGGCCCATAGGGAATAGGGTGCCATTTGGAATGCAGCAGTAGTTTCTGCCAGGAATTCTCAGTCTGGAATTTTCCCACTAAATGGTATAATGCCCTCTTAACTGATGTCAGTCAACCTTCAACCCCATAAAAAAAATAGGAAAATATTAGGCTAGTGATGGTTAATCTGTGATTTAGAATCATTGTGCAATGCTAATACAACACACATTGTCATTTCTGTTTCAAAATGAGATTGGGGTTTTGGCAGCGGTTGGGTTTTAATTTATCCCAGTCAGTAAGCTGTGCCATGTCCCAATCCATGAAGAATACTACTGTAGGAGCCAGGTAGGTGAGCAGCAGGTAATATTAGTAGTGATGGTTAATCCTTAAAGCTATTTATGCCATGCTAGTACAATAGGATTGTCGTTTTCCTTGGGATTGGGGTTAGGTTCAGTTTGTCAGTCAGTGTATAGCCTGGTCCTGGTGGTATGACGATCCTAACGGTAGTAACTAATAGTAAACTAAAAGGGAAGGAACTGTTGATATTACGATCCTAACGGTAGTAACTAATAGTCAACTAAAAGGGAAGGAACTGTTGATATTACGATCCTAACGGTAGTAACTAATAGTCAACTAAAAGGGAAGGAACTGTTGATATTACGATCCTAACGGTAGTAACTAATAGTAAACTAAAAGGGAAGGAACTGTTGATATTACGATCCTAACAGTAGTAACTAATAGTCAACTAAAAGGGAAGGAACTGTTGATATTACGATCCTAACGGTAGTAACTAATAGTCAACTAAAAGGGAAGGAACTGTTGATATTACGATCCTAACGGTAGTAACTAATAGTAAACTAAAAGGGAAGGAACTGTTGATATTACGATCCTAACGGTAGTAACTAATAGTCAACTAAAAGGGAAGGAACTGTTGATATTACGATCCTAACGGTAGTAACTAATAGTAAACTAAAAGGGAAGGAACTGTTGATATTACGATCCTAACGGTAGTAACTAATAGTCAACTAAAAGGGAAGGAACTGTTGATATTACGATCCTAACGGTAGTAACTAATAGTAAACTAAAAGGGAAGGAACTGTTGATATTACGATCCTAACGGTAGTAACTAATAGTCAACTAAAAGGGAAGGAACTGTTGATATTACGATCCTAACGGTAGTAACTAATAGTCAACTAAAAGGGAAGGAACTGTTGATATTACGATCCTAACGGTAGTAACTAATAGTCAACTAAAAGGGAAGGAACTGTTGATATTACTCTAGTAGAATGTACGGTGCATTCAGGAAAGTATTCAGACCCCTTGACTTTTCCCACATTTTGTTACGCTACAGCTTTTAATCTAAAATTGATTAAATTGTTTTTTCTCCCCTCGTCAATCTGCACACAATAACGCATAATGAGAAAGCAAAAACAGGTTTTGAGAATTTTTGGCAAATGTATACAGTTGAAGTCGGAAGTTTACATTCACTTAGGTTGGAGTCATTAAAACTCGTTTTTCAACCACTCCATAAATTTCCTGTTGTGACTAAGCCTCATCTCCCACACTGATACTGACAGGACCATCAGAGGATATTACTAAGCCTCATCTCCCACACTGATACTGACAGGACCATCAGAGGATGTGACTAAGCCTCATCTCCCACACTGATAGGACCATCAGAGGATGTGACTAAGCCTCATCTCCCACACTGATACTGACAGGACCATCAGAGGATGTGACTGAGCCTCATCTCCCACACTGATACTGACAGGACCATCAGAGGATGTGACTAAGCCTCATCTCCCACACTGATAGGACCATCAGAGGATGTGACTAAGCCTCATCTCCCACACTGATACTGACAGGACCATCAGAGGATGTGACTGAGCCTCATCTCCCACACTGATACTGACAGGACCATCAGAGGATGTGACTAAGCCTCATCTCCCACACTGATACTGACAGGAGGTCTTTAGGCCAATTCACCATTTAACTGGTTCCCACTATTCTACCAGGGAATGTTTATAAACCACATACAAACCACTTCCATCATGTTGTACAACCTTTGGTAGACGGGTGACTAGAGGTCAGTTAAATCATTTGACCACAATAAAAGGTGTGTAGGTCCTGAGTCATAACCAAAAGGTCCCGAGTCGTAACCAAAAGGTCCCGGGTCGTAACCAAAAGGTCCCGGGTCGTAACCAAAAGGTCCCGGGTCATAACCAAAAGATCCCGAGTCGTAACCAAAAGGTCCCGAGTCGTAACCAAAAGGTCCCGAGTCGTAACCAAAAGGTCCCGGGTCGTAACCAACAGGTCCCGAGTCATAACCAAAAGGTCCCGAGTCATAACCAACAGGTCCCGGGTCATAACCAAAAGGTCCCGAGTCACGAGTCATAACCAAAAGGTCCCGAGTCATAACCAAAAGGTCCCGGGTCATAACCAACAGGTCCCGAGTCACGAGTCATAACCAAAAGGTCCCGAGTCATAACCAAAAGGTCCCGAGTCATAACCAAAAGGTCCCGAGTCATAACCAAAAGGTCCCGAGTCATAACCAACAGGTCCCGGGTCATAACCAAAAGGTCACGAGTCATAACCAAAAGGTCCCGGGTCATAACCAAAAGGTCCCGAGTCATAACCAAAAGGTCCCGGGTCATAACCAACAGGTCCCGAGTCACGAGTCATAACCAAAATGTCCCGAGTCGTAACCAAAAGGTCCCGAGTCACGTCATAACCAAAAGGTCCCGGGTCATAACCAAAAGGTCCCGAGTCACGAGTCATAACCAAAAGGTCCCGAGTCGTAACCAAAAGGTCCCGAGTCACGAGTCATAACCAAAATGTCCCGAGTCGTAACCAACAGGTCCCGGGTCGTAACCAAAAGGTCCCGGGTCGTAACCAAAAGGTCCCGGGTCGTAACCAAAAGGTCCCGGGTCGTAACCAAAAGGTCCCGGGTCGTAACCAAAAGGTCCCGGGTCGTAACCAAAAGGTCCCGGGTCGTAACCAAAAGGTCCCGGGTCGTAACCAAAAGGTCCCGGGTCGTAACCAAAAGGTCCCGGGTCGTAACCAAAAGGTCCCGGGTCTTAACCAAAAGGTCCCGAGTCACGAGTCATAACCAAAAGGTCCCGGGTCATAACCAAAAGGTCCCGGGTCATAACCAAAAGGTCCCGGGTCATAACCAAAAGGTCCCGGGTCATAACCAAAAGGTCCCGAGTCGTAACTAAAAGGTCCCGGGTCATAACCAAAAGGTCCCGGGTCATAACCAAAAGGTCCCGGGTCTTAACCAAAAGGTCCCGAGTCACGAGTCATAACCAAAAGGTCCCGGGTCATAACCAAAAGGTCACGAGTCATAACCAAAAGGTCCCGGGTCGTAACCAAAAGGTCCCGGGTCGTAACCAAAAGGTCCCGGGTCGTAACCAAAAGGTCACGAGTCGTAACCAAAAGGTCACGAGTCGTAACCAAAAGGTCACGAGTCGTAACCAAAAGGTCCCGAGTCGTAACCAAAAGGTCCCGAGTCGTAACCAAAAGGTCCCGAGTCGTAACCAAAAGGTCCCGAGTCGTAACCAAAAGGTCCCGAGTCGTAACCAAAAGGTCCCGAGTCGTAACCAAAAGGTCCCGAGTCTCAACCAAAAGGTCCCGAGTCGTAACCAAAAGGTCCCGAGTCTCAACCAAAAGGTCCCGAGTCTCAACCAAAAGGTCCCGAGTCTCAACCAAAAGGTCCCGAGTCTTAACCAAAAGGTCCCGAGTCATGAGTCATAACCAAAAGGTCCCGAGTCATAACCAAAAGGTCCCGAGTCATAACCAAAAGGTCCCGGGTCACGAGTCATAACCAAAAGGTCCTGAGTCATTTTTTTTTTAACTTGCTATATTGTATTTACTTCACCACCTTGGCCTTTTTTATATTTTTATTTATTTATATATTTTGTTTGCCTTCACCTCCCTTATCTCACCTCACTTGCTCATATTGTATATATACTTATTTTTCACTGTATTATTGACTGTATGTTTGTTTTACTCCATGTGTAACTCTGTGTTGTTGTATGTGTCGAACTGCTTTGCTTTATTCTTGGCCAGGTCGCAATTGTAAATGAGAACGTGTTCTCAATTTGCCTACCTGGTTAAATAAAGGTGAAATAAATCAATAAAATAAAATAACCAAAAGGGAAAAAAGGCAAGACAGCTTCACCTTTCATCCATGTGTAGTTGACTGTACCTGGACGACCTGAATGACTGTACCTGAATGACTGTACCTGGACGCTCTGAATGACTGTACCTGGACGCCCTGAATGACTGTACCTGGACGCCCTGAATGACTGTACCTGGACGCCCTGAATGACTGTACCTGGACGCCCTGAATGACTGTACCTGGACGACCTGAATGACTGTACCAGAATGACTGTACCTGGACGCTCTGAATGACTGTACCTGGACGCCCTGAATGACTGTACCTGGACGCCCTGAATGACTGTACCTGGACGCCCTGAATGACTGTACCTGAATGACTGTACCTGGAAGCTCTGAATGACTGTACCTGGACGCTCTGAATGACTGTACCTGGACGACCTGAATGACTGTTCCTGGACGACCTGCATGACTGTACCTGGATGCCCTGAATGACTGTACCTGAATGACTGTACCTGGACAACCTGAATGACTGTACCTGGACGCCCTGAATGACTGTACCTGGACGCCCTGAATGACTGTACCTGGACGCCCTGAATGACTGTTCCTGAATGACTGTACCTGAACGCCCTGAATGACTGTTCCTGAATGACTGTAGCTGGACGCCCTGAATGACTGTAGCTGGACGCCCTGAACGACTGTACCTGAATGACTGTACCTGGACGCCCTGAATGACTGTACCTGGACGCCCTGAATGACTGTACCTGGACGACCTGAATGACTGTAGCTGGACGCCCTGAATGACTGTACCTGGACGACCTGAATGACTGTACCTGAACGCCCTGAATGACAGTACCTGGACGACCTGAATGACTGTCCCTGGACGACCTGAATGACTGTTCCTGAGCACCCCAACCCGTACAGCAGTGTTAGTGTCATACTGCGCCTGGTGTCAGGAAGCCTGGAATGGATTCACCAGACCAACCTATCAGCAACCAGTAAAGTTTATAGTAACAGTCCTAGATCACCAATCAGCATCGAGGGCACAGTACTGATTTAAGCTAACGGCTAGCGGGCTACAGTAACAGTACTGATTTAAGCTAGCGGCTAGCGGGCTACAGTAACAGTACTGATTTAAGCTAGCGGCTAGCGGGCTACAGTAACAGTACTGATTTAAGCTAGCGGCTAGCGGGCTACAGTAACGGTCCTGATTTAAGCTAGCGGCTAGCGGGCTACAGTAACAGTACTGATTTAAGCTAGCGGCTAGCGGGCTACAGTAACAGTACTGATTTAAGCTAGCGGCTAGCGGGCTACAGTAACAGTACTGATTTAAGCTAGCGGCTAGCGGGCTACAGTAACACTACTGATTTAAGCTAGCGGCTAGCGGGCTACAGTAACAGTACTGATTTAAGCTAGCGGCTAGCCGGCTACAGTAACAGTACTGATAGAGCTAGTCTAGTGCTACACAGCAAGGGGTTTAAGGGCACCAAATCACCAACTAGGGCAGTGAAGCTAGCAGCTACCACTTCAGCCCTAACAGCACTCATAAAGCTAGCGCCACAGTAAAGGCTAGCTAAGGATTTAAAAGTATTTAAGCTTAAGCTCTGGATGGTGATGTCACAGCCCTGACTGACTGCTGCCTGCCCTTGAAACCTTGAACCAAGACCAGCACACTGATCCCCAGTCAGCTCAGTACCTCTGATTTAAAAACAACACAGAGAGAGAGAGAGAGGGTGGAGGAGGGTGATGGAGAGTGAAGGGGAGACAGGGAGAGAGGCAAAGATAGGGGAGGGAGGGAGAGGGGGGGAGGGGGGATGAGGGAGGGATGGAGAGTGAAGGGGAGACAGGGAGAGAGGCAAAGATAGGGGAGGGAGGGAGGGAGAGAGCGAGAGGGTGGGGGAGGGAAAGAGAGTGAAGGGGAGAGGAGGGAGAGAGAGAGAGAGAGAGAGATTACAGAGGGATGTCTTAGGGTTACAGCTATATATACTACCGGTCAAACATTTTTGAACACCTACTCATTCAAGGGTTTTTCTTTATTTGTACTGTTTTCTACATTGTAGAATAGTAGTGAATACACCAAAACAATGAAATAACAGATATGGAATCATGTAGTAACCAAAAAAAGTGATAAACAAATCAAAAAAATATTTCATATCAGATTCTTCAAATAGCCACCTTTTGCCTTGATGACAGCTTTGCACACCCTTGACATTCTCTCAACCAGCTTCACCTGGAATGCTTTTTTTCCAACAGTCTTGAAGGAGTTCCCACGTACTGTAATTGGTTCAGAGTGTGTTTTGATATTTTAACCTGAATGTTATGATTGCGTTTTGGTGGGGGACAATGTTGTTGATGCACGCGTACGGACGGTTTGGTTACGGTGGTAACTCAGTTGCTGGAGAGGAAGGAAACCGCTCAGGGATTTCACCATGAGGCCAATGGTGACTTTAATGGTGACTTTAATGTTTAATGCTTTTCGACCTGTCCCCAAATTAATATAATTGGTTCAGAGTAGAGGTCGACCGATTAATCGGCATGGCCAATTAATTAGGGCCGATTTCAAGTTTTCATAATAATCGGTAATCGGCATTTTTGGACGCCGATTATGGCCGATTACATTGCAATCCACGAGGAGACTGCGTGGCAGGCTGACCACCTGTTACGCGAGTGCATTAAGAAGTCAAGGGAAGTTGCTAGCTAGCATTAAACTTATCTTATAAAAAAACAATCAATCTTCACATAATCACTAGTTAACTACACATGGTTGATATCACTAGGTTAACTACACATGGTTGATGATATCACTAGGTTAACTAGCTTGTCCTGCGTTGCATATAATCAATGCGGTGCCTGTTAATGTATCATCGAATCACAGCCTACTTCAACTTCGCCAAACGGGTGATGATTTAACAGAAGCGCATTGCTGAAAATGTAACAGTAATATTTAGACTTAGTGATGCCACCCGTTCAATAAAATACGGAACGGTTCCGTATTACACTGAAAGAATAAACGTTTTGTTTTCAAAATGAGATTCCGGACTTGACCATATTAATGACCTAAGGCTCGTATTTCTGTGTGTTTATTATATTATAATTAAGTCTATGATTTGATAGAGCAGTCTGACTGAGCGATGGTAGGCAGCAGCAGACTCGTAAACATTCATTCAAACAGCACTTTACTGCGTTTGCCAGCAGCTCTTAGCAATGCTTCCAGCACAGCGCTGTTTATGACTTCAAGCCTATCAACTCCTGAGATTAGGCTGGCAATACTAAAGTGCCTATAAGAACATCCAATAGTCAAAGGTATATGAAATACAAATGGTATAGAGAGAAATAGTCCGATAATTTCTATAATAACTACAACCTAAAACTTCTTACCTGGGAATATTAAAGACTCCTGTTAAAAGGAACCACCAGCTTTCATATGTTCTCATGTTCTGAGTAAGGAACTTAAACGTTAGCTTTCTTACATGGCACATATTGCACTTTTACTTTCTTCTCCAACACTTTGTTTTTGCATTATTTAAACCAAATTAAACATGTTTCATTATTTATTTGAGACTAAAAGGGTTTTATTTATGTATTATATTAAGTTAAAAGTGTTCATTCAGTATTGTTGTAATTGTCATTATTACAAATATATACAGTGGGGAGAACAAGTATTTGAACACTGCCGATTTTGCAGATTTTCCTACTTACAAAGCATGTAGAGGTCTGTAATTTTTTATCATAGGTACACTTCAACTGTGAGAGACGGACTCTAAAACAAAAATCCAGAAAATCACATTGTATGATTTTTAAGTAATTCCACCTCCATGCTTCACGGTTGGGATGGTGTTCAGGTAGCTCCCCAGCCTCAAGCTACTCAGCTGTAATACCAAAGCTGCTGCCTGAAGCTACCTAGCTGTAATACGAGGGTTGTTGCCTCAAGCTACCCTGCTGTAATACCAGGGCTGCTGCCTCAAGCTACCCTGCTCTAATAAGAGGGCTTCCTCAAGCTACCCTGCTGTAATAAGAGGGCTGCTCCCTCAAGCTACATAGCTGTAATAAGAGGGCTGCTGCCTCAAGCTACCCAGCTGTAATAAGAGGGCTGCTGCCACAAGCTACCCTGCTGTAATAAGAGGGCTGCTGCTTCAAGCTACCCAGCTGTAATAAGAGGGCTTCCTCAAGCTACCCTGCTCTAATAAGAGGGCTTCCTCAAGCTACCCTGCTGTAATAAGAGGGCTGCCTCAAGCTACCCAGCTGTAATAAGAGGGCTACTGCCTCAAGCTACCTAGCTGTAATACCAGGGCTGCTACCTCAAGCTACCCTGCTGTAATAAGAGGGCTACTGCCTCAAGCTACCTAGCTGTAATACCAGGGCTGCTGCCTCAAGCTACCCTGCCTTAATAAGAGGGCGGCTGCCTCAAGCTACCCAGCTGTAATAAGAGGGCTTCCTCAAGCTACCCTGCTGTAATAAGAGGGCTACTGCCTCAAGCTACCTAGCTGTAATACCAGGGCTTCTGCCTCAAGCTAGCCTGCTGTAATAAGAGGGCTTCCTCAAGCTACCCTGCTGTAAAACCAGGGCTGCTGCCTCAAGCTACCCTGCCTTAATAAGAGTGCGGCTGCCTCAAGCTACCCAGCTGTAATACGAGGACTGCTGCTTCAAGCTACCCTGCCTTAATAAGAGGGCGGCTGCCTTAATAAGAGGGCGGCTCCCTCAAGCTACCCTGCTGTAATACGAGGGCTGCCTCAAGCTACCCAGCTGTAATACGAGGGCTGCCTCAAGCTACCCTGCTGTAATAAGAGGGCTGCCTCAAGCTACCCAGCTGTAATAAGAGGGCTACTGCCTCAAGCTACCCTGCTGTAATACGAGGACTGCTGCTTCAAGCTACCCTGCTGTAATACGAGGAGTGCCTCCTATTTCAATGTTCTTTTTTCTCAAATCTGCAAGTAGAGAGATAAACATCTGGTTTGAGTCTGTCCCTCTCTCCCCTGCATTTAGACTAAACGCAGGACCCAAAAACCACCAGCCAGTACTGGTTAGGGGAGAGAGGGGGGAGGATGGAGAGAGAGAGGGGAGGATGGAGAGAGGGGAGGATGGAGAGAGAGAGGGGAGGATGGAGAGAGAGAGGGGAGGATGGAGAGAGAGAGGGGAGAATGGAGAGAGGGGAGAATGGAGAGAGAGAGGGGAGAATGGAGAGAGAGAGGGGAGAATGGAAAGAGAGAGAGGGGAGGATGGAGAGAGAGAGAGGGGAGGATGGAGAGAGAGAGGGGTGAGGATGGAGAGAGAGAGGGGTGAGGATGGAGAGAGGGGGGGATGGAGAGAGGGGGGAGGATGGAGAGAGGGGGGATGGAGAGAGGGGGAGGATGGAGAGAGGGGGAGGATGGAGAGAAAGGGGAGAATGGAGAGAGAGGGGAGAATGGAGAGAGAGGGGATGGAGAGAGGGGGAGGATGGAGAGAGGGGGAGGATGGAGAGAGAGGGAGGATGGAGAGAGGGGAGGATGGGGAGAGGGGGAGAATGGAGAGAGGGGGAGGATGGAGAGGGGGAGGATGGAGAGAGAGAGGGGAGGATGGAGAGAGAGGGGATGGAGAAGGGGGAGGATGAGAGAAGGGAGGATGGAGAGAGGGGGGAGGATGGAGAGAGACGGGAGGATGGAGAAAGGGGGAGGATGAGAGAGAGGGGAGGATGGAGAGGGGGAGGATGGAGAGGGGGGATGGAGAGAGAGGGATGGAGAGAGAGGGGATGGAGAGAGGGGAAGATGGAGAGGGGGGGAGGATGGAGAGAGAGAGGGGAGGATGGAGAGAGAGGGGATGGAGAAGGGGGAGGATGAGAGAAGGGAGGATGGAGAGAGGGGGGAGGATGGAGAGAGACGGGAGGATGGAGAAAGGGGGAGGATGAGAGAGAGGGGAGGATGGAGAGAGAAGGGAGGATGGAGAGAGAGGGATAACTTTTATTTATTATCTATTTCATTTGCTATGGCAATGTAAACATTTGTTTCCCATGCCAATAAATCCCCTTAAATTGAATTGAGAGAGAGACAGAGAGATAGAGAGCCACACAGTGAGAGACACACAGAGAGAGACATGCAGAGAGAGACACACAGAGAGAGAGACACAGAGAGAGAGACACAGAGAGAGAGACACGCAGAGAGAGAGACACACAGAGAGAGAGACACACAGAGAGAGAGACACACAGAGAGAGAGACACAGAGAGAGACACGCAGAGAGAGACACACAGAGAGAGAGACACACAGAGAGACATGCAGAGAGAGACACACAGAGACACACAGAGAGAGAGACACAGAGAGAGAGACACACAGAGAGAGAGACACACAGAGAGAGAGACACACAGAGAGACATGCAGAGAGAGACACAGAGAGAGACACACAGAGAGAGACACACAGAGAGAGAGACATGCAAAGAGAGAGACATGCAAAGAGAGAGACACGCAGAGAGAGACACACAGAGAGAGAGACACAGAGAGAGACACACAGAGAGACACACACAGAGAGAGACACACAGAGATACACACAGAGAGAGACACACAGAGATACACACACAGAGAGAGAGACACACAGAGAGAGACACACAGAGAGAGACACACAGAGAGAGAGACACACAGAGAGAGAGACACACAGAGAGAGAGACACACAGAGAGAGAGACACACAGAGAGAGAGACACGCAGAGAGAGAGACACGCAGAGAGAGACACACAGAGAGAGAGACACGCAGAGAGAGAGACACACAGTGTAATACCAAAGCTGCTGCCTGAAGCTACCTAGCTGTAATACGAGGGTTGTTGCCTCAAGCTACCCAGCTGTAATACCAGGGCTGCTGCCTCAAGCTACCCTGCTCTAATAAGAGGGCTTCCTCAAGCTACCCTGCTGTAATAAGAGGGCTGCTCCCTCAAGCTACATAGCTGTAATAAGAGGGCTGCTGCCTCAAGCTACCCAGCTGTAATAAGAGGGCTGCTGCCTCAAGCTACCCTGCTGTAATAAGAGGGCTGCTGCTTCAAGCTACCCAGCTGTAATAAGAGGGCTTCCTCAAGCTACCCTGCTCTAATAAGAGGGCTTCCTCAAGCTACCCTGCTGTAATAAGAGGGCTGCTCCCTCAAGCTACATAGCTGTAATACCAGGGCTGCTGCCTCAAGCTACCCAGCTGTAATACGAGGGCTGCTGCCTCAAGCTACCCAGCTGTAATACCAGGGCTGCTGCCTCAAGCTACCCAGCTGTAATACCAGGGCTGCTGCCTCAAGCTACCCAGCTGTAATAAGAGGGCTGATGCCTCAAGCTACCCAGCTGTAATACCAAGGCAGCTGCCTCAAGCTACCCAGCTGTAATACCAGGGCTGCTGCCTCAAGCTACCCTGCTCTAATAAGAGGGCTTCCTCAAGCTACCCTGCTGTAATAAGAGGGCTGCTGCCTCAAGCTACTTAGCTGTAATACCAGGGCTGCTGCCTCAAGCTACCCTGCTGTAATAAGAGGGCTGCTGCCTCAAGCTACCTAGCTGTAATACCAGGGCTGCTGCCTCAAGCTACCCAGCTGTAATACCAGGGCTGCTGCCTCGAGCTACCCAGCTGTAATACCAGGGCTGCTGCCTCAAGCTACCCTGCTCTAATAAGAGGGCTTCCTCAAGCTACCCTGCTGTAATAAGAGGGCTGCTGCCTCAAGCTACCTAGCTGTAATACCAGGGCTGCTGCCTCAAGCTACCCAGCTGTAATACCAGGGCTGCTGCCTCAAGCTACCCAGCTGTAATACCAAGGCAGCTGCCTCAAGCTACCCAGCTGTAATACCAGGGCTGCTGCCTCAAGCTACCCTGCTGTAATAAGAGGGCTTCCTCAAGCTACCCTGCTGTAATAAGAGGGCTGCCTCAAGCTACCCAGCTGTAATAAGAGGGCTACTGCCTCAAGCTACCTAGCTGTAATACCAGGGCTGCTACCTCAAGCTACCCTGCCTTAATAAGAGGGCGGCTGCCTCAAGCTACCCAGCTGTAATAAGAGGGCTTCCTCAAGCTACCCTGCTGTAATAAGAGGGCTACTGCCTCAAGCTACCTAGCTGTAATACCAGGGCTTCTGCCTCAAGCTAGCCTGCTGTAATAAGAGGGCTTCCTCAAGCTACCCTGCTGTAAAACCAGGGCTGCTGCCTCAAGCTACCCTGCCTTAATAAGAGTGCGGCTGCCTCAAGCTACCCAGCTGTAATACGAGGACTGCTGCTTCAAGCTACCCTGCCTTAATAAGAGGGCGGCTCCCTCAAGCTACCCTGCTGTAATACGAGGGCTGCCTCAAGCTACCCAGCTGTAATACGAGGGCTGCCTCAAGCTACCCTGCTGTAATAAGAGGGCTGCCTCAAGCTACCCAGCTGTAATAAGAGGGCTACTGCCTCAAGCTACCCTGCTGTAATACGAGGACTGCTGCTTCAAGCTACCCTGCTGTAATACGAGGAGTGCCTCCTATTTCAATGTTCTTTTTTCTCAAATCTGCAAGTAGAGAGATAAACATCTGGTTTGAGTCTGTCCCTCTCTCCCCTGCATTTAGACTAAACGCAGGACCCAAAAACCACCAGCCAGTACTGGTTAGGGGAGAGAGGGGGGGGGATGGAGAGAGAGAGGGGAGGATGGAGAGAGGGGAGGATGGAGAGAGAGAGGGGAGGATGGAGAGAGAGAGGGGAGGATGGAGAGAGAGAGGGGAGAATGGAGAGAGGGGAGAATGGAGAGAGAGAGGGGAGAATGGAAAGAGAGAGAGGGGAGGATGGAGAGAGAGAGAGGGGAGGATGGAGAGAGAGAGGGGTGAGGATGGAGAGAGAGAGGGGTGAGGATGGAGAGAGGGGGGAATGGAGAGAGAGAGAGGGGAGGATGGAGAGAGGGGAGAATGGAAAGAGAGAGAGGGGAGGATGGAGAGAGAGAGAGGGGAGGATGGAGAGAGAGAGAGGGGAGGATGGAGAGAGAGAGGGGTGAGGATGGAGAGAGAGAGGGGTGAGGATGGAGAGAGGGGGGGATGGAGAGAGGGGGGAGGATGGAGAGAGGGGGGATGGAGAGAGGGGGAGGATGGAGAGAGGGGGAGGATGGAGAGAAAGGGGAGAATGGAGAGAGAGGGGAGAATGGAGAGAGAGGGGATGGAGAGAGGGGGAGGATGGAGAGAGAGGGAGGATGGAGAGAGGGGAGGATGGGGAGAGGGGGAGAATGGAGAGAGGGGGAGGATGGAGAGGGGGAGGATGGAGAGGGGGGATGGAGAGAGAGGGATGGAGAGAGAGGGGATGGAGAGAGGGGAAGATGGAGAGGGGGGGAGGATGGAGAGAGAGAGGGGAGGATGGAGAGAGAGGGGATGGAGAAGGGGGAGGATGAGAGAAGGGAGGATGGAGAGAGGGGGGAGGATGGAGAGAGACGGGAGGATGGAGAAAGGGGGAGGATGAGAGAGAGGGGAGGATGGAGAGAGAAGGGAGGATGGAGAGAGAGGGATAACTTTTATTTATTATCTATTTCATTTGCTATGGCAATGTAAACATTTGTTTCCCATGCCAATAAATCCCCTTAAATTGAATTGAGAGAGAGACAGAGAGATAGAGAGCCACACAGTGAGAGACACACAGAGAGAGACATGCAGAGAGAGACACACAGAGAGAGAGACACAGAGAGAGAGACACAGAGAGAGAGACACGCAGAGAGAGAGACACACAGAGAGAGAGACACACAGAGAGAGAGACACACAGAGAGAGAGACACAGAGAGAGACACGCAGAGAGAGACACACAGAGAGAGAGACACACAGAGAGACATGCAGAGAGAGACACACAGAGACACACAGAGAGAGAGACACAGAGAGAGAGACACACAGAGAGAGAGACACACAGAGAGAGAGACACACAGAGAGACATGCAGAGAGAGACACAGAGAGAGACACACAGAGAGAGACACACAGAGAGAGAGACATGCAAAGAGAGAGACATGCAAAGAGAGAGACACGCAGAGAGAGACACACAGAGAGAGACACACAGAGAGAGAGACACAGAGAGAGACACACAGAGAGACACACACAGAGAGAGACACACAGAGATACACACAGAGAGAGACACACAGAGATACACACACAGAGAGAGAGACACACAGAGAGAGACACACAGAGAGAGACACACAGAGAGAGAGACACACAGAGAGAGAGACACACAGAGAGAGAGACACACAGAGAGAGAGACACACAGAGAGAGAGACACACAGAGAGAGAGACACGCAGAGAGAGAGACACGCAGAGAGAGACACACAGAGAGAGAGACACGCAGAGAGAGAGACACACAGTGAGAGACACGCAGTGAGAGACACGCAGAGAGAGACACAGAGAGAGAGACACGCAGAGAGAGAGACACGCAGAGAGAGAGACACGCAGAGAGAGACACGCAGAGAGAGACACGCAGAGAGAGACACACAGAGAGAGACACACAGAGAGAGAGAGACACACAGAGAGAGAGAGAGACACACAGAGAGAGAGAGAGACACACAGAGAGAGAGAGAGACACACAGAGAGAGACACGCAGAGAGAGAGAGACACACAGAGAGAGACACACAGAGAGAGAGACACACAGAGAGAGACACACAGAGAGAGAGAGACACACAGAGAGAGACACGCAGAGAGAGACACGCAGTGACACACAGAGAGAGACACGCAGTGACACACAGAGAGAGACACACAGAGAGAGACACACAGAGAGAGACACACAGAGAGAGACACACAGAGAGAGACACACAGAGAGAGACACACAGAGAGAGAGACACACAGAGAGAGACACAGAGAGACCAGAGAGAGACACACAGAGAGAGACACACAGAGAGAGACACACAGAGAGAGACACACAGAGAGAGACACACAAAGAGAGACACACAAAGAGAGACACACAGAGAGAGACACAGAGAGAGAGACACACAGAGAGAGACACACAGAGAGAGACACACATATGGAGTTGGTTCCCCCCCTTTGCTGCTATAACAGCCTCCACTCTTCTGGGAAGGCTTTCCACTAGATGTTGGAACATTGCTGCTATAACAGCCTCCACTCTCCTGGGAAGGCTTTCCACTAGATGTTGGAACATTGCTGCTATAACAGCCTCCACTCTTCTGGGAAGGCTTTCCACTAGATGTTGGAACATTGCTGCGGAGGACTTGCTTCCATTCAGCCACAAGAGCATTAGTGAGGTCGGGCACTGATGTTGGGCGATTAGGCCTGGCTCGCAGTCGGCATTCCAATTCATCCCAAAGGTGTTCGACGGGGTTGAGGTCAGGGCTCTGTGCGGGCCAGTCAAGTTCTTTCACACCGATCTCGACAAACCATTTCTTTATGGACCTCGCTTTGTGCATGGGGGCATTGTCATGCTGAAACAGGAAAGGGCCTTCCCCAAACTGTTGCCACAAAGTTGGAAGCACAGAATCATCTAGAATGTCATTGTATGCTGTAGCATTAAGATTTCCCTTCACTGGAACTAAGAGGCCCGAACCATGAAAAAAAGCCCACCCGTTTGTCTATGGAGATTGCATGGCTGTGTGCTCGACTTTGCTGCTATGTCCACCTACTAATGGCCATGTAGTGTAACATAATGCAGCTTGAAAGCTCGACCATCTTCTCACAGTGTTAGTGAATGAAAACAGACTTGTGACCAAAGAGAGAGGAGAGAGAGATCTATGGTGAAATAATATGGTGGGAAAGGTGAACATGACAGACTGATCACAGGTTGACTCCTCCCCTCCAGGGAACACACAGTGATCACAGGTTGACTCCTCCCCTCCAGGGAACACACAGTGATCACAGGTTGACTGTCCCTGATCGCTGCGTACGTTTCATCACAGTAACAAAGGCTTGAATTCAGCCAATGTCATTAGCAGTTTTGTTTACTGTGATGATTGGTGACTTTTGGTACTGGAAACTGGGAGGTCGCTTGTGTCTGTGTTTCATGACTAACTGTACTTCTCTCTCTCTCTCTCTCTCCCTCCTTCCCTCTCTCTCTCCCTCCTTCCCTCACTCTCTCTTTCTCCCTCCTTCCTTCCCTCTCTCTCTCTTTCTCTCTCTCCTTCCCTCACTCTCTCTCTCCCTCCTTCCTTCCCTCACTCTCTCTTTCTCTCTCCTTCCCTCACTCTCTCTCTCTCCCTCCTTCCTTCCCTCACTCTCTTTCTCCATCCTTCCCTCTCTCTCTCTCTCTCCTTCCCTCTCTCTCTCCCTCCTTCCCTCTCTCTCTCCCTCCTTCCCTCTCTCTCTCCCTCCTTCCCTCTCTCTCTCTCCCTCCTTCCCCCTCTCTCTCTCTCTCCTTCCCTCACTCTCTCTCTCCTTCCCTCTCTCTCTCTCCCTCCTTCCCTCTCTCTCTCTCCCTCCTTCCCTCTCACTCTCTCACTCCTTCCCTCACTCTCTCTCTCTCCTTCCCTCTCTCTCTCCCTCCTTCCCTCTCTCTCTCTCTCTCTCCTTCCCTCTCTCTCTCTCTCCTTCCCTCTCTCTCTCTCCCTCCTTCCCTCTCTCTCTCTCCCTCCTTCCCTCTCACTCTCTCACTCCTTCCCTCACTCTCTCTCCCTCCTTCCCTCTCTCTCTCCCTCCTTCCCTCTCTCTCTCCCTCCTTCCCTCTCTCTCTCCCTCCTTCCCTCTCTCTCTCTCCCTCCTTCCCCCTCTCTCTCTCTCTCCTTCCCTCACTCTCTCTCTCCTTCCCTCTCTCTCTCTCCCTCCTTCCCTCTCTCTCTCTCCCTCCTTCCCTCTCACTCTCTCACTCCTTCCCTCACTCTCTCTCTCTCCTTCCCTCTCTCTCTCCCTCCTTCCCTCTCTCTCTCTCCCTCCTTCCCTCTCTCTCCCTCCTTCCCTCTCTCTTGCCTCCCTCCCCCTCATCCCTCCCACTCCCCCTTCCTCCCCCTGCAGTCGGACTCGTAACCTGTCGGGCTCTCCCAGACCTCGCCCCGTGAAGAAGGTCCACTTCATCAAGAACATGAGACAGTACGACACGCGAGGCAGCAGGTGTGAACACACTCAATTCAAGAGCCCTACTGCTCGAGGCTGCACTTCCTGAAGCACTTCCTCATTCTCCCACAGAACTTCCTGTGTTTGGAAGAAGAGATGGCGACAGTGTCCTTTATCTTTTGCAACACACTGTCTCTGTGTCTTCTGTCCAACCCAGAGGTGCGTGAACAAAGGTCCAGTTCAGGATTTTGATGCCTTATATACGCTGCAATACCATTCATTAACATGATCCACATCTACTGTAGCTACCACACAGTAGGCCTTTAATACCAATGAGGAATATACACGTAACTGCCAAAATAAAAGAAACACCAACATGAAGTGTCTTTTATAGGGCGTTTGGGCCATCACAAACCAGAACAGCTTCAATGCACCTTGGCATAGATTCTACAAGTGTCTGGAACGCCATTGGTTTTGGAACTCTTATGGCCAAAAAAGAATGGCCTGCCCAGCATTTTATTCATGACCATAAGCATCATGGGATGTTAATTGATTAATTATCTGAGAAACACACCTGTGTGGAAGCACCTTCCTTCAATACACTTTTGTATCCCTCATTTACTCAGGTGTGTCTATAATGTTGGCAGTTAACCTGTACGTCCATGTTAATACTAAAGGGAAACAAACACGTCCATTGGTCCCAGAGATGCTGAATGTCTTTCTCGTTTTGACTTTGGTTTCTTAGGTCAGGTCACGGGGTGCATAGTAAAGTGTGTATCCACTAGCTACCTGGCTAACCCTTGCAGACAGAGGACCTATACGATCACCTTAACACCTGTTACCTGCCTCTGTTCTACCGCTGGGTCTGTTTATTAAATCAGTCTGGTGTTTCGTCGTCGGTGATCAGGCCTAACACCGTTGTTTCGTCAGCAAACTTAATTGTACAGGAGGGTGCTGAGCACACACCCCTGAGGGGCCCCTGTGTTGAGGATCAGCGTGGCGGATGTGTTGTTGCCTACCCTTACCACCTGGGGCCGTCCTGTCAGGAAGTCCAGGATCCAGTTACAGAGGGAGGTGTTTAGTCACTGCTGCAGGCTGTTATTATGGTTTTAAAGAGACTTACGAGTCACTGTTATACACTGCCTGGCATGTCGTTGCTTGGCTTGAACAAAACAAAAGATGGACTTATATGGAGTGGGTCCCACACTCTCCATTAAACAGAACACAATTCTCCGAGTAATTCGTTGCTATGCCTCTCACGTCCCGGCAGCGTTGGGATCAATTCCATTTCAGTTCAGTCAATTTGGGTAGTGAACTGAAATTCAAATTTCAGTTTTCGGCCCACAGCCATTCATTAAGTCATTCATTATATTTGTCTCGTCCTGCGAACTCTTTCCTCACCACCCGTCCTAGACAGCAAAGATGATCTATTTAACTGATTCATTCATTTCGAGTACAACTTTGCCTCTTCCTCTCTGATCCAGAAATACTTTTAAGATATACCGGTATTTTTGTGGTATTTTTGTCTGAGCATAGCTAGCAAAGACCAGGCAACCTCTTCCGCCTCACATTACCAAAACCCTGCCCGCCGTGTTTGATTGACAGGTTTAACACAACAAAAAAACGCAAAGGCGCAAGGAGGAAAACTAAATAGCAAAATTAAGCATTGCGATTGATTAATCGAATCTGATTGATCATTTTTTTTTTTTTTTTCGGTGATGGTGCTACACGCTACTAGTAATGATGGCTAGTATGCAGTGCATTCGGAAAGTATTCAGACCTTTTGACTTTTTCCACATTTTGTTACGTTACAGCCAGATTCTCTCAAGCTCTGTCAGGTTGGACGTGGAGCGTCGCTGCACAGCTATTTTTCTCCGGTCTCTCCGGAGATGTTCGAATCGGGTTCAAGTCCGGGCTCTGGCTGGGCCACTTCAGAGACATTCAGAGACTTGTACCGAAGCCACTCCTGTGTTGTCTTGGCTGTGTGCTGTTAGGTTCTTACTTTTTCAGAGTAAATAACTCACGGACACTAAAGAAGCTTTAAACACGTTCCCAAAGGTTCTGTACCGCTGTAATTCAGACAACCCAACATTTCTCCCATCACAGGTATATATATCCCCCTTAAGACACTCCTCCTTCTCTCCAATCCTTACATCTTATGGTTCCACAGGAAGAGGATAGTAAACCCTTATTACTCCCTTCAGGGGATCTGACCTCAACCCCTCCTTCGCCTAATCCACAGATGTCCATCTGTCTCCCCTCTAGCAATCCTTTGATCTCCTCCCGTCCACCCAGCACATTCCACAGCCACTCTGTCTTTCTACAGATCTCACTCCTTTATATACTATATACTGTCTGATCTATCACGTCTTTAATATCTCAATGTTCAAAATGCCGAATCCAACAGTGCTTCGGGTCGTTGTCCTGTTGGGAGTTGAACCTTCGCCACAGTCTGAGGTCCTGAGCGCTCTGGAGCAGGTTTTCATCAAGGATCTCTCTGTACTATGCTCCATTCATCTTTGCCTCAATCCTGACTAGTATCCCAGTCTCTGCCGCTGAAAAACATCCCCACAGCATGATGCTGCCATCACCATGCTTCACTGTAGGGATTGGGGAAGGGGTTTCCTCCAGATGTGACATTTGGCATTCAGGCCAGAGTTCAATCTTGGTTTCATCAGACCAGAGAATCTTGTTTCTCATGGTCTGAGAGTCTTTAGGTGCCTTTTGGCAAACTCCAAGCGGGCTGTCATGTGTCTTTTACTGAGGAGTGGCTTCCATCTGGCCACTCTACCATAAAGGCCTGATTGGTGGAGTGCTGCAGAGATGGTTGTCCTTCTGGAAGGTTCTCCCATCTCCACAGAGGAACTCTAGAGCTCTGTCAGAGTGACCATCGGGTTCTTGGTCACCTTCCTGACCAAGTAAAATAAAATAAAATGTATTTATATAGCCCTTCTTACATCAGCTGATATCTCAAAGTGCTGTACAGAAACCCAGCCTAAATCCCTAAACAGCAAGCAATGCAGGTGTAGAAGCACGGTGGCTAGGAAAAACTCCCTAGAAAGGCCAAAAAAACCTAGGAAGAAACCTAGAGAGGAACCAGGTTATGAGGGGTGATCAGTCCTCTTCTGGCTGTGCCGGGTGGAGATTATAACAGAACATGGCCAAGATGTTCAAATGTTCATAAATGACCAGCATGGTCAAATAATAATAATCACAGTAGTTGTCGAGGGTGCAACAAGTCAGCACCTCAGGAGAAAATGTCAGTTGGCTTTTCATAGCCGATCATTAAGAGTATCTTTACCGCTCCTGCTGTCTCTAGAGAGTTGAAAACAGCAGGTCTGGGACAGGTAGCACGTCCGGTGAACAGGTCAGGGTTCCATAGCCACAGGCAGAACAGTTGAAACTGGAGCAGCAGCACGGGCAGGTGGACTGTGGACAGCAAGGAGTCATCATGCCAGGTAGTCCTGAGGCATGGTCCTAGGGCTCAGGTCCTCCGAGAGAGAGAAAGAAAGAAAGAAAGAGAGAAAGAGAGAATTAGAGAGAGCATACTTAAATTCACACAGGACACCGGATAAGACAGGAGAAGTACTCCAGATATAACAGACTGACCCTAGCCCCCCGACACATAAACTACTGCAACATAATTACTGGAGGCTGAAACAGGATTGGGGTCGGGAAGACATTGTGGCCCCGTCCGACGATACCCTCGGACAGGGCCAAACAGGCAGGATGTAACCCCACCCACTTTGCCAAAGCAAAGCTCCCACACCACTAGAGGGATATCTTCAACCACCAACTTACCATCTTGAGACAAGGCCGAGTATAGCCCACGAAGATCTCCGCCACGGCACAACCCAAGGGGGGGCGCCAACCCAGACAGGAAGACCACGTCAGTGACTCAACCCACTCAAGTGACGCACCCCTCCTAGGTACGGCATGGAAGAGCACCAGTAAGCCAGTGACTCAGCCCCTGTAATAGGGTTAGAGGCAGAGAATCACAGTGGAGAGAGGGGAACCAGCCAGGCAGAGACAGTAAGGGCGGTTCATTGCTCCAGAGCCTTTCCGTTCACCTTCACACTCCTGGGCCAGACTACAATCAATCATATGACCTACTGAAGAGATTAGTCTTCAGTAAAGACTTAAAGGTTGAGACCGAGTCTGCGTCTCTCACATGGGTAGGCAGACCATTCTATAAAAATGGAGCTCTATAGGAGAAAGCCCTGCCTCCAGCTGTTTGCTTAGAAATTCTAGGGACAATTATGAAGCGACTGTAGCGTACATGTAGGTATGTACGGCAGGACCAAATCGGAAAGATAGGTAGGAGCAAGCCCATGTAATGCTTTGTAGGTTAGCAGTAAAACCTTGAAATCAGCCCTAGTCTTAACAGGAAGCCAGTGTAGAGAGGCTAGCACTGGAGTAATATGATCACATTTTTTAGTTCTAGTCAGGATTCTAGCAGCCGTATTTAGCACTAACTGAAGCTTATTTAAGGCCCTTCTCCCCGAATGCTCAGTTTGGCCAGGCTGCCAGATCTAGGAAGAGTCTTGGTGATTCCAAACTTCTTCCGTTTAAGAATGATGGACGCCACTGAGTTCTTGGGGACCTTTAATTCTGCAAACATTTTATGGTACCCTTCCCCAGATCTGTGTCGCGATACAATCCTGTCTCGGAGATCTACGGACAATTCCTTCGACCTCATGGATTGTTTTTTTCTCTGACATGCATTGTCAACTGTGGGACATTGTATAGACATGTCCAATCAACTGAATTTATCACAGGTGGACTCCAATCAAGTTGTAGAAACATCTCAAGGATGATCAATGGAAACAGGATGCACCTGAGCTCAATTTCAAGTCTCATAGCAAAGGGTCTGAATATTTATGTAGATAAGGTAAATACTGTTTTGTATTTTTAATACATTAATAGATTGCAGAGGATTAACATGTATTTAATGAACTTTAGAAAAAGGTTGTAGCGTAACAAAATGTGGTAAAAGTCAAGGGGTCTGAATACCTTTCTGAAGGCACTGTATATATATATTTTGACAAAGTGACTGTGTGAGAGAGCGAGCGAGAGGGAGAAGGACCCCTTTTGGTCATTAGTCTTGGAGTTAGTCGTTGGTGGGACAGTATTTACAA
The DNA here is from genome assembly GCF_029448725.1 of Salvelinus fontinalis. Lineage (NCBI taxonomy): Eukaryota > Metazoa > Chordata > Actinopteri > Salmoniformes > Salmonidae > Salvelinus > Salvelinus fontinalis. The sequence continues at coordinate 157,474 of NW_026600424.1, read as the reverse complement.
TGCCATGGCACCATAGGATGTTCCTACAAGTGATAGGAAGTGACTCCATCTTTTCTTGAGCATTAAAGCTGCTCTTTGACTCAATATTATTCAAGCTGCAAGCCAAAGTGAATAAACGAGCCGTGAGAACCCAGATCTGGCTCTTCTCCAGAGAAGGAGTCAACATATTTACTCTAGGCCCGTTATAAAGCACCAGGAATCACTGGTATTGTTTTACTTTTCCAGTTGACTCTTTCCCAATGCATGCTGGGCCTGGCTCAGAGTTGGTTTCTCCAGTTGACTCCCATGCATACTGGGCCTGTGTCAGAGTTGGTTTCTCCAGTTGACTCTTTCCCAATGCATACTGGGCCTGGCTCAGAGTTGGTTTCTCCAGTTGACTTTTTCCCAATGCATACTGGGCCTGGCTCAGAGTTGGTTTCTCCAGTTGACTCTTTCCCAATGCATACTGGGCCTGGCTCAGAGTTGGTTTCTCCAGTTGACTTTTTCCCAATGCATACTGGGCCTGGCTCAGAGTTGGTTTCTCCAGTTGACTCTTTCCCAATGCATACTGGGCCTGGCTCAGAGTTGGTTTCTCCAGTTGACTCTTTCCCAATGCATACTGGGCCTGGCTCAGAGTTGGTTTCTCCAGTTGACTTTTTCCCAATGCATACTGGGCCTGGCTCAGAGTTGGTTTCTCCAGTTGACTTTTTCCCAATGCATACTGGGCCTGGCTCAGAGTTGGTTTCTCCAGTTGACTCTTTCCCAATGCATACTGGGCCTGGCTCAGAGTTGGTTTCTCCAGTTGACTCTTTCCCATTGTCACGATCGTTGCAATGAGTAGACCAAGGCGCAGCGTGTGTAGAGTTACACATCATTTTAATAAACCGAAACTCACTGAACAAGGACAAAAACAACCGACCGACCGACCGAAAGGTGAAGCTATTGTTGTGCACTCAGGCAACGAAATGTAGACAAGACAGTTATAAAGACACAGTCAGTATCTTATAAAGACACAGTCAGTATCTTAGTTATAAAGACACAGTCAGTATCTTAGTTATAAAGACACAGTCAGTATCTTATAAAGACACAGTCAGTATCTTAGTTATAAAGACACAGTCAGTATCTTAGTTATAAAGACACAGTCAGTATCTTAGTTATAAAGACACAGTCAGTATCTTATAGACACAGTCAGTATCTTAGTTATAAAGACACAGTCAGTATCTTAGTTATAAAGACACAGTCAGTATCCTAGACACAGTCAGTATCTTAGTTATAAAGACACAGTCAGTATCTTATAGACACAGTCAGTATCTTAGTTATAAAGACACAGTCAGTATCTTATAATGACACAGTCAGTATCTTAGTTATAAAGACACAGTCAGTATCTTAGTTATAAAGACACAGTCAGTATCTTAGTTATAAAGACACAGTCAGTATCTTATAAAGACACAGTCAGTATCTTAGTTAGTTATTAAGCAGTCGTGTGTAACTTTAAAGATATTGATTCACAAGATGGTGGGAACTGAGTCATACTGAGTCATTTTCTATTAAAGGTATCTTTACTTTTACTCAAGTATGACAATTGAGTACTTTTTCCACCACTGGTGTCACCTCAAATGCTACTGAGATTAGCATTTTGGCTAACATCCTTTTTGAGAATGTTAGCTGTAGGCTAATAGACAGTAACTTCGTTGTGATGCAGGACTGTGTAACGTTATTTGTTAGCCACATCTGGTTCTCCAGCTGAGACTGGTTCAACTAGGGTAATGATAGAGGTGCCTATTGTGTGTGTGTAGGACTGTGTATGTCTCCTCGTAAAAGACTGGAGATAGGGAACACAGTGTTTTATGAAGCAGGACTGTGTAATGTTAGCTGATTCTCAAGCTGGGGTCATTATAGAGGTGTGTAGGTCAATAGTCAAGAACAATGTTTCCACAAGACACCACATCTTTGTTTCCATCAAACCTAGTCATAGAAGGGTTTTTATTTTCTCTCAAGTCAATTCAGTGGTGCTTTGTTGACATGAAATAGGCCTAAACGTGTAAATGTTATTGCGCAATCAAATGTTTTTGATTAAATATCTCTGTTGCTCTCTCACTCTATCTGTCTGTCTGTCTGTTTCTCTCTTCTCCCTTTCATCCCTCTCTGACGTGGCTGATGTCTCTCCAGGATCGTGTTGATCTGTGCCAAGCGTTCTCTGTTTGCTGTGTTCTCCGTGTTGCCCTACGGAGAGAGCGTTCACATCAGGTACAGTACAACTTATTCCCTTCACACGGACTCAGTGTGTCACGTTTAGTCATGTGTTGTTGCCTCCTCACACCGTTAACCTGGGAATATTCACACGTTGTCGTAACACAAAACTGCTCACTCTAATGATCCCACTCTGTTTTATGAGACTCCTGCTTTAACCTGGTAGTAACCTGGTAGTAACCTGGTAGTAACCTGGTAGCAGTGTAGACTGCAGAGGACGCGTGTAGGCATTCCTGGGCCCACCCACTGGGGAGGCTGGGCCCACCCACTGGGGAGCCTGGACCCACCCACTGGAGAGCCAATCAGATGCTCTTTACTTGTCAGTGTTCCAAACGGGACATTATTTTTGTCTTTCTACCTAAACATGTAAACACCATCAGATAGAGGTCATAGCTAGCAGTGCACTGGAATGACATTCACTCTCATGGGATGGGGTGGCCAAAAATAACTAACTGAAAGCCACATCTCAAATAAGGCCCGAATTTGACCTCATTGAGACATAAGTCACTGTGCTTCTATGGCTATATGCACCATGTCGTTCCCGAGGACTGTGAGCTCTCGTTCTCCGTGGCCGACGTGATTAAGACCTTCAAGCATGTTAACTCTTGCAAGGCTGCCGGCCCAGACAAATAGCCTCCAACACTCTACTCAACAAACTGGATGCAGTCTATCACAGTGCCATCCGTTTTGTCACCAAAGCCCCATACCCTACCCACCATTGCGACCTGTACGCTCTCGTTGGTTGGCCCTCGCTTCATACTCGTCGCCAAACCCACTGGCTACAGGTCATCTACAAGTCTCTGCTAGGTAAAGCCCCGCCTTATCTCAGCTCACTGGTCACCATAGCAGCACCCACTCATGGCACGCGCTCCAGCAGGTATATCTCACCGGTTACCCCCAAAGCCAATTCCTCCTTTGGTAGTCTACAATAACTTCAAAAATCTCTGAAGCTGGAAACACTTATCTCCCTCACTAGCTTTAAGCACCAGCTGTCAGAACAGCTCACATATTACTGCACCTGTACATAGCCCATCTATAATTTAGCCCAAACAATTACCTCTTCCCCTACTGTATTTATTTTTATTTATTTTGCTCCTTTGCACCCCATTATTTCTATTTCTACTTTGCACATTCTTCCACTGCAAATCTACCATTCCAGTGTTTTACTTGCTATATTGTATTTACTTCGCCACCATGGCCTTTTTTTTGCCTTCACCTCCCTTATCTCACCTCATTTGCTCACATTGTATATAGACTTATTGTTCTACTGTATTATTGACTGTATGTTTGTTTTACTCCATGTGTAACTCTGTGTTGTTGTATGTGTCGAACTGCTTTTCTTTATCTTGGCCAGGTCACAGTTGTAAATGAGAACTTGTTCTCAACTTGCCTACCTGGTTAAATAAAGGTGAAATAAATCAATAATAATAATCCCAATCCGTGTCCTCAGAGCATGTGCAGACCACGTTTTCTACAGATATACTCCATATTCTGTCCATGTATTCTATCCATATTCTATCCATATTCTATCCATGTATTCTACACATATACTACATATTCTATCCACGTATTGTCAATAATGTCTACACATCCCATCACATATATATATACACACACTGTCACGTTCGTTCTCCTCCTCATCTGAGGAAGAGCATGGATCGGACCAATACGCAGAGTGATATGAGTACATCTTCTTTTATTAGAGACGAAGACGGAACGAACACTATACAAACTAATACAAAAACAATAAACCACGAACGTGAAGCTACAAACGAAAGTGCACACACAGCTACTAACGTTAGACATAGACAATTACCCACCATCACCTAAAGCCTATGGCTGCCTTAAATATGGCTCCCAATCAGAGACAACAATAAACAGCTGTCTCTGATTGAGAACCAATGTCACGTTCCTGACCGGTTTTCTGTTATTTTGTATGTGTTTGACGGTCAGGGCGTGAGTTTGGGTGGGTAGTCTATGTTATGTGTTTCTATGTTGGTTAAAGGGTGACCTGATATGGCTCTCAATTAGAGGCAGGTGGTTTTCATTTCCTCTGATTGAGAGCCATATTAAGGTAGGTGTTTTCACACTGTTTGTTTGTGGGTGGTTGTCTCCTGTGTCAGTGTCTGTGTATGTTACGCCACACGGGACTGTTTTCGGTTTTGTTTGTTCGTTCGTTTTATGTAGTCAGTTTTCCTGTTCATGCGTTCTTCGTGTTTCATGTAAGTTCGTCGTCCAGGTCTGTCTACGTCCTTTATTGTTTTGTATTTTTGTTCAAGAGTTTTTCGTCTTCGTCTGTTTGTTGTAAATAAATAATATGTCGAACTACAACGCTGCATTTTGGTTCAATCCCTGCTCCTCCTCTTCGGATGAAGAGGAGGAGGAAAGCCGTTACAACCAAACCAGGCAACCATAGACTTTCCTAAACTTCTCTACTGAACACAACCCCATACACTACACAAAACCCCTAAACAATACACACACCCTACACTAGACAAAACACACAAACATCCCCCATGTCACACCCTGACCTAACTAAACTAATACAGAAAATCAATATAACAGAGGCCAGGGTGTGACACACACCTATATTATTATCCTTATCACAGTCATCTATATTATTATCCTTATCACAGTCATCTATATTATTATCCTTATCACAGTCACCTATATTATTATCCATACCACAGTCACCTATATTATTATCCTTATCACAGTCATCTATATTATTATCCTTATCACAGTCACCTATATTATTATCCTTATCACAGTCACCTATATTATTATCCTTATCACAGTCACCTATATTATTATCCTTATCACAGTCATCTATATTATTATCCTTATCACAGTCACCTATATTATTACCCTTATCACAGTCCCCTATATTATTATCCTTATCACAGTCCCCTATATTATTATCCTTATCACAGTCCCCTATATTATTATCCTTATCACAGTCATCTATATTATTATCCTTATCGCAATCAATCAATCGATCAAGTTTATTTTATATAGCCCTTCGTACATCAGCTAATATCTCAAAGTGCTGTACAGAAACCCAGCCTAAAACCCCAAACAGCAAGCAATGCAGGTGTAGAAGCACGTCACCTATATTATTACCCTTATCACAGTCACCTGTATTATTATCCTTATCACAGTCACCTATATTATTATCCTTATCACAGTCACCTGTATTATTATCCTTATCACAGTCACCTATATTATTACCCTTATCACAGTCACCTATATTATTACCCTTATCACAGTCACCTATATTATTATCCTTATCACAGTCACCTATATTATTATCTTTATCACAGTCATCTATATTATTATCCTTATCACAATCATCTATATTATTATCCTTATCACAGTCAACTATATTATTATCCTTATCACAGTCACCTATATTATTATCCTTATCACAGTCACCTATATTATTATCCTTATCACAGTCACCTATATTATTACCCTTATCACAGTCACCTATATTATTATCCTTATCACAGTCACCTATATTATTATCCTTATCACAGTCACCTATATTATTATCCTTATCACAGTCACCTATATTATTATCCTTATCACAGTCACCTATATTATTATCCTTATCACAGTCACCTATATTATTATCCTTATCACAGTCACCTATATTATTATCCTTATCACAGTCACCTATATTATTATCCTTATCACAGTCACCTATATTATTATCTTTATCACAGTCATCTATATTATTATCCTTATCACAATCATCTAAATTATTATCCTTATCACAGTCAACTATATTATTATCCTTATCACAGTCACCTATATTATTATCCTTATCACAGTCACCTATATTATTATCCTTATCACAGTCACCTATATTATTACCCTTATCACAGTCACCTATATTATTATCCTTATCACAGTCACCTATATTATTATCCTTATCACAGTCACCTATATTATTATCCTTATCACAGTCACCTATATTATTATCCTTATCACAGTCACCTATATTATTATCCTTATCACAGTCACCTATATTATTATCCTTATCACACTAAACAAAAATACATCCGCGACAATTACTGAGTTACAGATCCCGCAGGTGAAGAAGCCGGATGTGGAGGTCCTGGTCTGCGGTTGTCAGGCCGGTTGGACATACTCCCACATTTACTGAAAGGAGGTTGGAGTTGATGGTAGAGAAATGAACATTAAATTCTCTGGCAACAGCTCTGGTGGACATTCCAGCAGTTGGCATGACAATTGCATGCTCCATTACAACTTGTGTTATGTGATAAAACTGCACATTTTAGCATGGCCTTCTATTGTCCCCAGCACAAAGTGCACCTGTGTAATGACCATGCTGTTTAATCAGGTTCTTGATATGCCACACATGTCAGGTGGATGAATTATCTTGGCAAAGGAGAAATGCTGACTAGTAAGGATGTAAACACATTTTTGCACAACATTTTAGAGAAATTTTAGATATTTTTGTGCGTATGGAACATTTCTGGGATCTTGCTTCCTGCTAAACTATGTAAACGTAATGGCCCAACCAATTTCTATCTATGGTACTGCTACAGAGGGATGCTAAAAATGAACAAGCTGTGATGCATCCTGTATGACTGTGTTAATGAGTCATGAATTCGTCCAGTAACTGTTTTGTCATCTACCCTGCAGTCCCACGTTCGGTGTGTCACAGAAGAGCTAGAGGTCCTTCTTCCCTCTCAGTCCTCCTGTCAAGCAAATAACCGTCGGTCTCATAGTAATCGACCGTTAGTTAACATAAACACATTTAGCATCTCCTGGCTTCCACAAGCCACTGATGCAGACCTTTGGAACATCTATATTTTAAAAAGTCTAATAAATCCATGTAATATAGCCTACACCATCACATTAAATTCATTATTTATTTTAGACAGGTCTAAAGAAGTATGATATGAAGAAAATGTCGTCTATTTTAGAAGAACACAACTCAGAGCATCCTCTGAGTTGTTCTTATGTTAGGTCCTGATGTGGCTATGCCAAATGGCTGTGGGCTGCATTAGTTCATTTAGCAGGTCCTGATGTGGCTATGCCAAATGGCTGTGGGCTGCATTAGTTCATTTAGCAGGTCCTGATGTGGCTATGCCAAATGGCTGTGGGCTGCATTAGTTCATTTAGCAGGTCCTGATGTGGCTATGCCAAATGGCTGTGGGCTGCATTAGTTCATTTAGCAGACAAGATTTGCTTAGAATTCCAATGTCATTATTGTATAGTATGAAGAATACAGTTGAACAAAGCTGAATAAAATAAAGGATATTTTCTCCCAACGATTTGAGGGAGTGTTGCCCATTCAGATATTCTGTATTGAGCGGTTAACAAAGAAATAGGTCCTATATGTTTAATGTCGAGTTACGAATGTAACTTTAGTTGTTCTACAAATGTTGGGCTACATGTGTTGATTTGTAATACATTGTAAGGCTGCATGATGTGACTCTAATGATGAATTGAAAAAAGTCGCTTGAAAGGCATGAGTTCTACTTAGTTTTTTTTGCACAGGCTGTACACACTTCATCAGTCTCTCATTCACAATTTGACAAGCACTTGATAGTTACTTACTTGATGATTCTCTTGCCCTAGAGTTTCACTGCGGAATCCCCTTTGTGGCCGTAATGCACCCTAAAAAAAATCCCTGCCTTTTGCAGCCAGTGGCCGTTGTGCCCTTGGACAGGAGTGTTGAGTTGTGCCCTTCTCCCTGAGTGCTGCACACTCTGAAGCGCCTCTCACTCACACGGCTCTCCATCAGGTGATCGGGTCTTTCTCACAGGCTACAAGTGAAGACAGACACATCGGGGATGCAACAGCGTGCGTCCTCATCCAATTCCGAGGTGCGCACTGAAGATATTGGAATCAATCAATCAAGTTTATTTTATATAGCCCTTCGTACATCAGCTAATATCTCGAAGTGCTGTACAGAAACCCAGCCTAAAACCCCAAACAGCTAGTAATGCAGGTGTGGAACAACTCAACAAGACGAGTAGGCCTAATAAACACGAAAAGCACTATGTCAATCTACTATCCCCCATAGTACAAAAGCCAACCTATTCTATTCTGTGTGTGTAATGGCTTCCGTCGGTAGAACGAGAAGAGGACCAAAGCGCAGCGTGGTGCGTATCCATTATTTATTAGAATACTTCTCAATACGAACAAAACAATAAACAGACGAAAACCCCAACGAAGCTACAGTCCCGAACTAGAGAACACAAAAAACAGATGGCCGCAAGAACAGGAACAATCGCCCACAAACCAACAGTGAAAACAGGCTACCTTAATATGGTTCCCAATCAGAGACAACGTAAAACACCTGCCTCTGATAGAGAACCATATCAGGCCAATAAGACAAACCTAAACAAAGAACACATAACATAGACTACACCCACCCAGCTCACGTCCTGACCAACTAACCAAAGACTAAACAAAGGAAATAAGATCAGGAACGTGACAGTGTGAAAAATAAATATTCCAAACATAGTCCGGGACAGTTGTGAGATGCGATAGATCACAAATTATAACAACCACTACCATCAAAACAACTGTTTTATGCCAGGGAATTGAATGTATCTTGAATGCATCACATGGTGTTTAGGAGAGGAGAGAGGACATGGTGTTTAGGAGACGAGAGGAGAGAGGACATGGTGTTTAGGAGACGAGAGGAGAGAGGACATGGTGTTTAGGAGAGGAGAGGAGAGAGGACATGGTGTTTAGGAGAGGAGAGAGGACATGGTGTTTAGGAGAGGAGAGAGGACATGGTGTTGAGGAGAGGAGAGAGGACATGGTGTTTAGGAGAGGATAGGAGAGAGGACATGGTGTTTAGGAGAGGAGAGGAGAGAGGACATGGTGTTTAGGAGAGGAGAGGAGAGAGGACATGGTGTTTAGGAGAGGAGAGGAGAGAGGACATGGTGTTTAGGAGAGGAGAGGAGAGAGGACATGGTGTTTAGGAGAGGAGAGAGGACATGGTGTTGAGGAGAGGAGAGAGGACATGGTGTTTAGGAGAGGAGAGGAGAGAGGACATGGTGTTTAGGAGAGGAGAGAGGACATGGTGTTTAGGAGAGGAGAGAGGACATGGTGTTTAGGAGAGGAGAGGAGAGAGGACATGGTGTTTAGGAGACGAGAGGAGAGAGGACATGGTGTTTAGGAGAGGAGAGAGGACATGGTGTTTAGGAGACGAGAGGAGAGAGGACATGGTGTTTAGGAGAGGAGAGGAGAGAGGACATGGTGTTTAGGAGAGGAGAGGAGAGAGGACATGGTGTTTAGGAGAGGAGAGAGGACATGGTGTTGAGGAGAGGAGAGAGGATATGGTGTTTAGGAGAGGAGAGGAGAGAGGACATGGTGTTTAGGAGAGGAGAGAGGACATGGTGTTTAGGAGAGGAGAGAGGACATGGTGTTTAGGAGACGAGAGGAGAGAGGACATGGTGTTTAGGAGAGGAGAGAGGACATGGTGTTTAGGAGAGGAGAGGAGAGAGGACATGGTGTTTAGGAGAGGAGAGAGGACATGGTGTTGAGGAGAGGAGAGAGGACATGGTGTTTAGGAGAGGAGAGAGGACATGGTGTTTAGGAGACGAGAGGAGAGAGGACATGGTGTTTAGGAGAGGAGAGGAGAGAGGACATGGTGTTTAGGAGAGGAGAGAGGACATGGTGTTGAGGAGAGGAGAGAGGACATGGTGTTTAGGAGAGGAGAGGAGAGAGGACATGGTGTTTAGGAGAGGAGAGAGGACATGGTGTTTAGGAGAGGAGAGAGGACATGGTGTTTAGGAGACGAGAGGAGAGAGGACATGGTGTTTAGGAGAGGAGAGGAGAGAGGACATGGTGTTTAGGAGACGAGAGGAGAGAGGACATGGTGTTTAGGAGAGGAGAGAGGACATGGTGTTTAGGAGACGAGAGGAGAGAGGACATGGTGTTTAGGAGAGGAGAGGAGAGAGGACATGGTGTTTAGGAGAGGAGAGGAGAGAGGACATGGTGTTTAGGAGAGGAGAGAGGACATGGTGTTGAGGAGAGGAGAGAGGACATGGTGTTGAGGAGAGGAGAGAGGACATGGTGTTTAGGAGAGGAGAGGAGAGAGGACATGGTGTTTAGGAGAGGAGAGAGGACATGGTGTTTAGGAGAGGAGAGAGGACATGGTGTTTAGGAGACGAGAGGAGAGAGGACATGGTGTTTAGGAGAGGAGAGGAGAGAGGACATGGTGTTTAGGAGAGGAGAGGAGAGAGGACATGGTGTTTAGGAGAGGAGAGAGGACATGGTGTTGAGGAGAGGAGAGAGGACATGGTGTTTAGGAGAGGAGAGGAGAGAGGACATGGTGTTTAGGAGAGGAGAGGAGAGAGGACATGGTGTTTAGGAGAGGAGAGAGGACATGGTGTTTAGGAGAGGAGAGGAGAGAGGACATGGTGTTTAGGAGAGGAGAGGAGAGAGGACATGGTGTTTAGGAGAGGAGAGGAGAGAGGACATGGTGTTTAGGAGAGGAGAGGAGAGAGGACATGGTGTTTAGGAGAGGAGAGGAGAGAGGACATGGTGTTTAGGAGAGGAGAGAGGACATGGTGTTTAGGAGAGGAGAGAGGACATGGTGTTTAGGAGAGGAGAGAGGACATGGTGTTTAGGAGAGGAGAGGGGAGAGGGCCTGGTGTTTAGGAGAGGAGAGGAGAGAGGACATGGTGTTTAGGAGAGGAGAGAGGACATGGTGTTTAGAAGAGGAGAGAGGACATGGTGTTTAGGAGAGGAGAGAGGAGAGAGGACATGGTGTTTAGGAGAGGAGAGGAGAGAGGACATGGTGTTTAGGAGAGGAGAGGAGAGAGGACATGGTGTTTAGGAGAGGAGAGGAGAGAGGACATGGTGTTTAGGAGAGGAGAGAGGAGAGAGGACATGGTGTTTAGGAGAGGAGAGAGGACATGGTGTTTAGGAGAGGAGAGAGGAGAGAGGACATGGTGTTTAGGAGAGGAGAGGAGAGAGGACATGGTGTTTAGGAGAGGAGAGAGGAGAGAGGACATGGTGTTTAGGAGAGGAGAGGAGAGAGGACATGGTGTTTAGGAGAGGAGAGGAGAGAGGACATGGTGTTTAGGAGAGGAGAGAGGACATGGTGTTTAGGAGAGGAGAGGAGAGAGGACATGGTGTTTAGGAGAGGAGAGAGGACATGGTGTTTATGAGAGGAGAGAGGACATGGTGTTTAGGAGAGGAGAGAGGAGAGAGGACATGGTGTTTAGGAGAGGAGAGGAGAGAGGACATGGTGTTTAGGAGAGGAGAGGAGAGAGGACATGGTGTTTAGGAGAGGAGAGAGGACATGGTGTTTAGGAGAGGAGAGAGGACATGGTGTTTAGGAGAGGAGAGAGGACATGGTGTTTAGGAGAGGAGAGGAGAGAGGACATGGTGTTTAGGAGAGGAGAGGAGAGAGGACATGGTGTTTAGGAGAGGAGAGAGGACATGGTGTTTAGGAGAGGAGAGGAGAGAGGACATGGTGTTTAAGAGAGGAGAGGAGAGAGGACCTGGTGTTTAGGAGAGGAGAGGAGAGAGGACATGGTGTTTAGGAGAGGAGAGGAGAGAGGACATGGTGTTTAGGAGAGGAGAGGAGAGAGGACATGGTGTTTAGGAGAGGAGATAGGACATGGTGTTTAGGAGAGGAGAGGAGAGAGGACATGGTGTTTAGGAGAGGAGAGGAGAGAGGACATGGTGTTTAGGAGAGGAGAGAGGACATGGTGTTTAGGAGAGGAGAGAGGACATGGTGTTTAGGAGAGGAGAGGATAGAGGACATGGTGTTTAGGAGAGGAGAGGAGAGAGGACATGGTGTTTAGGAGAGGAGAGGAGAGGAGAGAGGACATGGTGTTTCGGAGAGGAGAGGAGAGAGGACCTGGTGTTTAGGAGGGGAGAGAGGAGAGAGGACATGGTGTTTAGGAGAGGAGAGAGGACATGGTGTTTAGGAGACGAGAGGAGAGAGGACATGGTGTTTAGGAGAGGAGAGGAGAGAGGACATGGTGTTTAGGAGAGGAGAGGACATGGTGTTTAGGAGAGGAGAGGAGAGAGGACATGGTGTTTAGGAGAGGAGAGAGGACATGGTGTTTAGGAGAGGAGAGAGGACATGGTGTTTAGGAGAGGAGAGAGGACATGGTGTTTAGGAGAGGAGAGAGGACATGGTGTTTAGGAGAGGAGAGAGGACATGGTGTTTAGGAGAGGAGAGAGGACATGGTGTTTAGGAGACGAGAGGAGAGAGGACATGGTGTTTAGGAGAGGAGAGGAGAGAGGACATGGTGTTTAGGAGAGGAGAGGAGAGAGGACATGGTGTTTAGGAGAGGAGAGAGGACATGGTGTTTAGGAGAGGAGAGAGGACATGGTGTTTAGGAGACGAGAGGAGAGAGGACATGGTGTTTAGGAGAGGAGAGGAGAGAGGACATGGTGTTTAGGAGAGGAGAGGAGAGAGGACATAGTGTTTAGGAGAGGAGAGAGGACATGGTGTTGAGGAGAGGAGAGAGGACATGGTGTTTAGGAGAGGAGAGGAGAGAGGACATGGTGTTTAGGAGAGGAGAGAGGACATGGTGTTTAGGAGAGGAGAGGAGAGAGGACATGGTGTTTAGGAGAGGAGAGGAGAGAGGACATGGTGTTTAGGAGAGGAGAGGAGAGAGGACATGGTGTTTAGGAGAGGAGAGGAGAGAGGACATGGTGTTTAGGAGAGGAGAGAGGACATGGTGTTTAGATCAGAACGTTAAACTTAAAATGTTGATAAGCTATTAGGCTGTTTCTTCACATTATATGCGCAGCAATGCGCTTGTGGTAGTAGACTATAAGCATGAATGTTACATTAGCGGAATAACACCATTACTAAAGGTGACCGCAAATTAGATTATGCAGGTAATGCTTTTATTATAAAGGTGCATTTTTATGGTGAAAATTATCTTCCCTAAACTGCTTATGTATGCCAGTTAGTCTCTACACCCCTTGTGGATTAATTTGCTTAATTTGAAGAAGTTATTTGGCCACTTTAGTTGTGATACAAACCTTATCAAAACATATAGGTCTATGAGCTAGGCTACATGAGGTGTGCGACTATGAAAAGGAATTGTTTCTTATGCTGGGCATCATTCACATGTGATCATATATAATTCACAAGTGATTGGCTAATATTGTCACCCATCAGACTATTCTTGATTTAATATTGTATTTACATAAACAAAATAATATTTGTGTGAAATTTGGTTTGATTTAGAATGGACCTTTATCATGCACCTCCCCATGGTTCATTTTCATGCCAGCCAGGTAGGCGATACTCCTGTTTTAAAGAGAAGCAATGTGCTTAATGTTAGGAAAGTTGAGAAATAAATATAGTAGGCCTAGCCTATAGAAAGCTGATGGGAACCTCCTCTTTTTAGTAGAGGCCATCACTCTGTTTTCTCACATAGCCGATAGAAATGTTGGGCAACATGAGCTCATGGGCTCTCATGAAGTGTTTGATTAGATTTTTGGTTACATTTGCATTGATGTCGGATTGATTAGAGGGACAATAGAGTGCTGAGTACCAGGCCGTTAGCAAGTTTGGTCGGCTATTAATGACCATCAGCAGCATCAGAGCTGGGAGAAGCATAATATCCGTGATAAAACGGTCACCTGGAATTTGACTGGCGCCATGACTGGTGACCGCCGGTGTGGCGCTAATACGGTCAACGCAACACCACTATGTGTAACCCTTTCCCCCGTTCTCTCACACAGAGGAGTTAGCTAGGTCCTTTCCCACGTTCTCTCACACAGAGGAGTTAGCTAGGCTCTTTCCCACGTTCTCTCACACAGAGGAGTTAGCTAGGCCCTTTCCCACGTTCTCTCACACAGAGGAGTTAGCTAGGCCCTTTCCCACGTTCTCTCACACAGAGGAGTTAGCTAGGCCCTTTCCCACGTTCTCTCACACAGAGGAGTTACCCTTTCCCACGTTCTCTCACACAGAAGAGTTAGCTAGGCCCTTTCCCACGTTCTCTCACACAGAGGAGTTAGCTAGGCTCTTTCCCACGTTCTCTCACAGAGGAGTTAGCTAGGCTCTTTCCCACGTTCTCTCACACAGAGGGGTTAGCTAGGCCCTTTCCCCCGTTCTCTAACACAGAGGAGTTAGCTAGGCTCTTTCCCTCGTTCTCTCACACAGAAGAGTCACCCTTTCCCACGTTCTCTCACACAGAGGAGTTAGCTAGGCCCTTTCCCTCGTTCTCTCACACAGAGGAGTCACCCTTTCCCACGTTCTCTCACACAGAGGAGTTAGCTAGGCCCTTTCCCCCGTTCTCTCACACAGAGGAGTTAGCTAGGCCCTTTCCCACGTTCTCTCACACAGAGGAGTCACCCTTTCCCACGTTCTCTCACTCAGAGGAGTTAGCTAGGCTCTTTCCCACGTTCTCTCACACAGAGGAGTCACCCTTTCCCACGTTCTCTCACACAGAGGAGTTACCTAGGCCCTTTCCCACGTTCTCTCACACAGAGGAGGTAGCTAGGCCCTTTCCCACGTTCTCTCACACAGAGGAGTTAGCTAGGCTCTTTCCCACGTTCTCTCACACAGAGGAGTTAGCTAGGCTCTTTCCCACGTTCTCTCACACAGAGGAGTTAGCTAGACCCTTTCCCACGTTCTCTCACACAGAGGGGTTAGCTAGGCTCTTTCCCACGTTCTCTCACACAGAGGAGTTAGCTAGGCCCTTTCCCACGTTCTCTCACACAGAGGAGTCACCCTTTCCCACGTTCTCTCACACAGAGGAGTTAGCTAGGCCCTTTCCCACGTTCTCTCACACAGAGGAGTTAGCTAGGCCCTTTCCCACGTTCTCTCACACAGAGGAGTCACCCTTTCCCACGTTCTCTCACACAGAGGAGTTAGCTAGGCCCTTTCCCACGTTCTCTCATACAGAGGAGGTAGCTAGGCCCTTTCCCACGTTCTCTCACACAGAGGAGTTAGCTAGGCCCTTTCCCACGTTCTCTCACACAGAGGAGTTAGCTAGGCCCTTTCCCACATTCTCTCACACAGAGGAGTTAGCTAGGCCCTTTCCCACGTTCTCTCTCACAGAGGAGTTACCCTTTCCCACGTTCTCTCACACAGAGGAGTTAGCTAGGCCCTTTCCCACGTTCTCTCACACAGAGGAGGTAGCTAGGCCCTTTCCCACGTTCTCTCACACAGAGGAGTTACCCTTTCCCACGTTCTCTCACACAGAGGAGTCACCCTTTCCCTCGTTCTCTCACACAGAGGAGTTAGCTAGGCCCTTTCCCACGTTCTCTCACACAGAGGAGTTAGCTAGGCCCTTTCCCACGTTCTCTCACACAGAGGAGTTAGCTAGGCCCTTTCCCACGTTCTCTCACACAGAGGAGTTAGCTAGGCCCTTTCCCACGTTCTCTCACACAGAGGAGTTAGCTAGGCCCTTTCCCACGTTCTCTCACACAGAGGAGTTAGCTAGGCCCTTTCCCACGTTCTCTCACACAGAGGAGTTAGCTAGGCCCTTTCCCACGTTCTCTCACACAGAGGAGTTAGCTAGGCCCTTTCCCACGTTTTCTCTCACAGAGGAGTCACCCTTTCCCCCGTTCTCTCACACAGAGGAGTTAGCTAGGCTCTTTCCCACGTTCTCTAACACAGAGGAGTCATCCTTTCCCTCGTTCTCTAACACAGAGGAGTTAGCTGGGTCCTTTCCCTCGTTCTCTCACACAGAGGAGTTAGCTAGGTCCTTTCCCACGTTCTCTCACACAGTGGAGTTAGCTAGGCCCTTTCCCACGTTCTCTCACACAGAGGAGTTAGCTAGACCCTTTCCCACGTTCTCTCACACAGAGGAGTTAGCTAGACTCTTTCCCACGTTCTCTCACACAGAGGAGGTAGCTAGACCCTTTCCCACGTTCTCTCACACAGAGGAGTTAGCTAGGCCCTTTCCCACGTTCTTTCACACAGAGGAGTCACCCTTTCCCACGTTCTCTCACACAGAGGATTTACCCTTTCCCATGTTCTCTCACACAGAGGAGTTAGCTAGACCCTTTCCCACGTTCTCTCACACAGAGGAGTTAGCTAGGCCCTTTCCCACGTTCTCTCACACAGAGGAGTTAGCTAGTCCCTTTCCCACGTTCTCTCACACAGAGGAGTTAGCTAGGCTCTTTCCCACGTTCTCTCACACAGAGGAGTTAGCTAGGCCCTTTCCCACGTTCTCTCACACAGAGGAGTTAGCTAGGCCCTTTCCCACGTTCTCTCACACAGAGGAGTTAGCTAGGCCCTTTCCCACGTTCTCTCACACAGAGGAGTTAGCTAGGCCCTTTCCCATGTTCTCTCACACAGAGGAGTCACCCTTTCCCACGTTCTCTCACACAGAGGAGTCACCCTTTCCCACGTTCTCTCACACAGAGGAGTCACCCTTTCCCACGTTCTCTCACACAGAGGAGTTAGCTAGGCTCTTTCCCACGTTCTCTCACACAGAGGAGTTAGCTAGGCCCTTTCCCATGTTCTCTCACACAGAGGAGTTAGCTAGGCCCTTTCCCATGTTCTCTCACACAGAGGAGTTAGCTAGGCTCTTTCCCACGTTCTCTCACACAGAGGAGTTAGCTAGGCCCTTTCCCTCGTTCTCTCACACAGAGGAATTAGCTAGGCCCTTTCCCACATTCTCTAACACAGAGGAGTCACCCTTTCCCATGTTCTCTCACACAGAGGAGTCACCCTTTCCCACGTTCTCTCACACAGAGGAGTTAGCTAGGCTCTTTCCCACGTTCTCTAACACAGAGGAGTCACCCTTTCCCTCATTCTCTAACACAGAGGAGTTAGCTGGGTCCTTTCCCTCGTTCTCTCACACAGAGGAGTTAGCTAGGTCCTTTCCCACGTTCTCTCACACAGAGGAGTTAGCTAGGTCCTTTCCCACGTTCTCTCACACAGAGGAGTTAGCTAGGTCCTTTCCCACGTTCTCTCACACAGAGGAGTTAGCTAGGCTCTTTCCCACGTTCTCTCTCACAGAGGAGTTAGCTAGGCCCTTTCCCACGTTCTCTCACACAGAGGAGTTAGCTAGGCTCTTTCCCACGTTCTCTCACACAGAGGAGTCACCCTTTCCCACGTTCTCTCACACAGAGGAGTTAGCTAGGCCCTTTCCCACGTTCTCTCTCACAGAGGAGTTAGCTAGGCTCTTTCCCACGTTCTCTCACACAGAGGAGTTAGCTAGGCCCTTTCCCATGTTCTCTCACATAGAGGAGTTAGCTAGGCCCTTTCCCACGTTCTCTCACACAGAGGAGTTAGCTTGGCCCTTTCCCACGTTCTCTCACACAGATGAGTTAGCTAGGCCCTTTCCCACGTTCTCTCATACAGAGGAGTTAGCTAGGCTCTTTCCCACGTTCTCTCACACAGAGTTAGCTAGACCCTTTCCCACGTTCTCTCACACAGAGGAGTTAGCTAGGCTCTTTCCCATGTTCTCTCACACAGAGGAGTCACCCTTTCCCACGTTCTCTCACACAGAGGAGTTAGCTAGGCCCTTTCCCTCGTTCTCTCACACAGAGGAATTAGCTAGGCCCTTTCCCTCGTTCTCTCACACAGAGGAGTCACCCTTTCCCACGTTCTCTCACACAGAGGAGTTAGCTAGGCCCTTTCCCACGTTCTCTCACACAGAGGAGTCACCCTTTCCCACGTTCTCTCACACAGAGGAGTTAGCTAGGCTCTTTCCCACGTTCTCTCACACAGAGGAGTTAGCTAGACCCTTTCCCACGTTCTCTCACACAGAGGAGTTAGCTAGGCTCTTTCCCACGTTCTCTCACACAGAGGAGTCACCCTTTCCCACGTTCTCTCACACAGAGGAGTTAGCTAGGCTCTTTCCCACGTTCTCTCACACAGAGGAGTTAGCTAGGCCCTTTCCCTCGTTCTCTCACACAGAGGAATTAGCTAGGCCCTTTCCCTCGTTCTCTCACACAGAGGAGTCACCCTTTCCCACGTTCTCTCACACAGAGGAGTTAGCTAGGCCCTTTCCCACGTTCTCTCACACAGAGGAGTCACCCTTTCCCACGTTCTCTCACACAGAGGAGTTAGCTAGGCCCTTTCCCTCGTTCTCTCACACAGAGGAATTAGCTAGGCCCTTTCCCTCGTTCTCTCACACAGAGGAGTCACCCTTTCCCACGTTCTCTCACACAGAGGAGTTAGCTAGGCCCTTTCCCACGTTCTCTCACACAGAGGAGTCACCCTTTCCCACGTTCTCTCACACAGAGGAGTTAGCTAGGCTCTTTCCCACGTTCTCTCACACAGAGGAGTTAGCTAGGCCCTTTCCCACGTTCTCTCACACAGAGGAGTTAGCTAGGCCCTTTCCCACGTTCTCTCACACAGAGGAGTTAGCTAGGCCCTTTCCCACGTTCTCTAACACAGAGGAGTCACCCTTTCCCATGTTCTCTCACACAGAGGAGTCACCCTTTCCCACGTTCTCTCACACAGAGGAGTTTGCTAGGCCCTTTCCCACGTTCTCTCACACAGAGGAGTTAGCTAGACCCTTTCCCACGTTCTCTCACACAGAGGAGTTAGCTAGGCCCTTTCCCTCGTTCTCTCACACAGAGGAGTCACCCTTTCCCACGTTCTCTCACACAGAGGAGTTAGCTAGGCCCTTTCCCTCGTTCTCTCACACAGAGGAATTAGCTAGGCCCTTTCCCACGTTCTCTCACACAGAGGAGTCACCCTTTCCCACGTTCTCTCACACAGAGGAGTTAGCTAGGCCCTTTCCCTCGTTCTCTCACACAGAGGAGTTAGCTAGGCCCTTTCCCTCGTTCTCTCACACAGAGGAGTTAGCTAGGCCCTTTCCCTTGTTCTCTCACACAGAGGAGTTAGCTAGGCCCTTTCCCACGTTCTCTCACACAGAGGAGTTAGCTAGGTCCTTTCCCACGTTCTCTCACACAGAGGAGTTAGCTAGGTCCTTTCCCACGTTCTCTCACACAGAGGAGTTAGCTAGGTCCTTTCCCACGTTCTCTCACACAGAGGAGTTAGCTAGGCTCTTTCCCACGTTCTCTCTCACAGAGGAGTTAGCTAGGCCCTTTCCCACGTTCTCTCACACAGAGGAGTTAGCTAGGCTCTTTCCCACGTTCTCTCACACAGAGGAGTCACCCTTTCCCACGTTCTCTCACACAGAGGAGTTAGCTAGGCCCTTTCCCACGTTCTCTCTCACAGAGGAGTTAGCTAGGCTCTTTCCCACGTTCTCTCACACAGAGGAGTTAGCTAGGCCCTTTCCCATGTTCTCTCACATAGAGGAGTTAGCTAGGCCCTTTCCCACGTTCTCTCACACAGAGGAGTTAGCTAGGCCCTTTCCCACGTTCTCTCACACAGAGGAGTTAGCTAGGCCCTTTCCCACGTTCTCTCATACAGAGGAGTTAGCTAGGCTCTTTCCCATGTTCTCTCACACAGAGTTAGCTAGACCCTTTCCCACGTTCTCTCACACAGAGGAGTTAGCTAGGCTCTTTCCCATGTTCTCTCACACAGAGGAGTCACCCTTTCCCACGTTCTCTCACACAGAGGAGTTAGCTAGGCCCTTTCCCATGTTCTCTCACATAGAGGAGTTAGCTAGGCCCTTTCCCACGTTCTCTCACACAGAGGAGTTAGCTTGGCCCTTTCCCACGTTCTCTCACACAGATGAGTTAGCTAGGCCCTTTCCCACGTTCTCTCATACAGAGGAGTTAGCTAGGCTCTTTCCCACGTTCTCTCACACAGAGTTAGCTAGACCCTTTCCCACGTTCTCTCACACAGAGGAGTTAGCTAGGCTCTTTCCCATGTTCTCTCACACAGAGGAGTCACCCTTTCCCACGTTCTCTCACACAGAGGAGTTAGCTAGGCCCTTTCCCTCGTTCTCTCACACAGAGGAATTAGCTAGGCCCTTTCCCTCGTTCTCTCACACAGAGGAGTCACCCTTTCCCACGTTCTCTCACACAGAGGAGTTAGCTAGGCCCTTTCCCACGTTCTCTCACACAGAGGAGTCACCCTTTCCCACGTTCTCTCACACAGAGGAGTTAGCTAGGCTCTTTCCCACGTTCTCTCACACAGAGGAGTTAGCTAGACCCTTTCCCACGTTCTCTCACACAGAGGAGTTAGCTAGGCTCTTTCCCACGTTCTCTCACACAGAGGAGTCACCCTTTCCCACGTTCTCTCACACAGAGGAGTTAGCTAGGCTCTTTCCCACGTTCTCTCACACAGAGGAGTTAGCTAGGCCCTTTCCCTCGTTCTCTCACACAGAGGAATTAGCTAGGCCCTTTCCCTCGTTCTCTCACACAGAGGAGTCACCCTTTCCCACGTTCTCTCACACAGAGGAGTTAGCTAGGCCCTTTCCCACGTTCTCTCACACAGAGGAGTCACCCTTTCCCACGTTCTCTCACACAGAGGAGTTAGCTAGGCCCTTTCCCTCGTTCTCTCACACAGAGGAATTAGCTAGGCCCTTTCCCTCGTTCTCTCACACAGAGGAGTCACCCTTTCCCACGTTCTCTCACACAGAGGAGTTAGCTAGGCCCTTTCCCACGTTCTCTCACACAGAGGAGTCACCCTTTCCCACGTTCTCTCACACAGAGGAGTTAGCTAGGCTCTTTCCCACGTTCTCTCACACAGAGGAGTTAGCTAGGCCCTTTCCCACGTTCTCTCACACAGAGGAGTTAGCTAGGCCCTTTCCCACGTTCTCTCACACAGAGGAGTTAGCTAGGCCCTTTCCCACGTTCTCTAACACAGAGGAGTCACCCTTTCCCATGTTCTCTCACACAGAGGAGTCACCCTTTCCCACGTTCTCTCACACAGAGGAGTTTGCTAGGCCCTTTCCCACGTTCTCTCACACAGAGGAGTTAGCTAGACCCTTTCCCACGTTCTCTCACACAGAGGAGTTAGCTAGGCCCTTTCCCTCGTTCTCTCACACAGAGGAGTCACCCTTTCCCACGTTCTCTCACACAGAGGAGTTAGCTAGGCCCTTTCCCTCGTTCTCTCACACAGAGGAATTAGCTAGGCCCTTTCCCACGTTCTCTCACACAGAGGAGTCACCCTTTCCCACGTTCTCTCACACAGAGGAGTTAGCTAGGCCCTTTCCCTCGTTCTCTCACACAGAGGAGTTAGCTAGGCCCTTTCCCTCGTTCTCTCACACAGAGGAGTTAGCTAGGCCCTTTCCCTTGTTCTCTCACACAGAGGAG
This sequence comes from Salvelinus fontinalis, assembly GCF_029448725.1. NCBI lineage: Eukaryota > Metazoa > Chordata > Actinopteri > Salmoniformes > Salmonidae > Salvelinus > Salvelinus fontinalis. The sequence continues at coordinate 136,132 of NW_026600424.1, read as the reverse complement.
TTAGCTAGGCCCTTTCCCACGTTCTCTCACACAGAGGAGTTAGCTAGGCCCTTTCCCACGTTCTCTCACACAGAGGAGGTAGCTAGGCACTTTCCCACGTTCTCTCACACAGAGGAGTTAGCTAGGCTCTTTCCCACGTTCTCTCACAGAGGAGTTAGCTAGGCCCTTTCCCTCGTTCTCTCACACAGAGGAGTTAGCTAGGCTATTTCCCAAGTTCTCTCACACAGAGGAGTCACCCTTTCCCACGTTCTCTCACACAGAGGAGTCACCCTTTCCCACGTTCTCTCACACAGAGGAGGTAGCTAGGCCCTTTCCCACGTTCTCTCACACAGAGGAGTTAGCTAGGCCCTTTCCCACGTTCTCTCACACAGAGGAGTTAGCTAGGACCTTTCCCACGTTCTCTCACACAGAGGAGTCACCCTTTCCCACGTTCTCTCACACAGAGGAGTTAGCTAGGCCCTTTCCCACATTCTCTCACACAGAGGAGTCACCCTTTCCCACGTTCTCTCACACAGAGGAGTTAGCTAGGCCCTTTCCCACGTTCTCTCACACAGAGGAGTTAGCTAGGCCCTTTCCCACGTTCTCTCACACAGAGGAGTCACCCTTTCCCATGTTCTCTCTCACAGAGGAGTTAGCTAGGCCCTTTCCCACGTTCTCTCACACAGAGGAGTTAGCTAGGCCCTTTCCCACGTTCTCTCACACAGAGGAGTTAGCTAGGCCCTTTCCCACGTTCTCTCACACAGAGGAGTCACCCTTTCCCATGTTCTCTCTCACAGAGGAGTTAGCTAGGCCCTTTCCCACGTTCTCTCACACAGAGGAGGTAGCTAGGCCCTTTCCCACGTTCTCTCACACAGAGGAGTTAGCTAGGCCCTTTCCCACGTTCTCTCACACAGAGGAGTTAGCTAGGCCCTTTCCCACGTTCTCTCACACAGAGGAGTCACCTTTTCCCACGTTCTCTCACACAGAGGAGTTAGCTAGGCCCTTTCCCATGTTCTCTCACACAGAGGAGTTAGCTAGGCCCTTTCCCACGTTCTCTCACACAGAGGAGTTAGCTAGGCCCTTTCCCATGTTCTCTCTCACAGAGGAGGTAGCTAGGCCCTTTCCCACGTTCTCTCACACAGAGGAGTTAGCTAGGCCCTTTCCCACGTTCTCTCACACAGAGGAGTCACCCTTTCCCACGTTCTCTCACACAGAGGAGTTAGCTAGGCCCTTTCCCACGTTCTCTCACACAGAGGAGGTAGCTAGGCCCTTTCCCACGTTCTCTCACACAGAGGAGTTAGCTAGGCCCTTTCCCACGTTCTCTCACACAGAGGAGTCACCCTTTCCCACGTTCTCTCACACAGAGGAGTTAGCTAGGCCCTTTCCCACGTTCTCTCACACAGAGGAGTCACCCTTTCCCACGTTCTCTCACAGAGGAGTTAGCTAGGCCCTTTCCCACGTTCTCTCACACAGAGGAGTTAGCTAGGCCCTTTCCCACGTTCTCTCTTACAGAGGAGTTAGCTAGGCTCTTTCCCACGTTCTCTCACACAGAGGAGTTAGCTAGGCCCTTTCCCACGTTCTTTCATACAGAGGAGTTACCCTTTCCCACGTTCTCTCACACAGAGGAGTTAGCTAGGCCCTTTCCCTCGTTCTCTCACACAGAGGAGTTACCCTTTCCCACGTCCTCTCACACAGAGGAGTTACCCTTTCCCACGTCCTCTCACACAGAGGAGTCACCCTTTCCCACGTTCTCTCACACAGAGGAGTTAGCTAGGCCCTTTCCCTCGTTCTCTCACACAGAGGAGGTAGCTAGGCTCTTTCCCACGTTCTCTCACACAGAGGAGGTAGCTAGGCCCTTTCCCACGTTCTCTCACACAGAGGAGTTAGCTAGGCTCTTTCCCACGTTCTCTCTCACAGAGGAGTCACCCTTTCCCACGTTCTCTCACACAGAGGAGTTAGCTAGGCCCTTTCCCACGTTCTCTCACACAGAGGAGTTAGCTAGGCTCTTTCCCACGTTCTCTCACACAGAGGAGTTAGCTAGGCTCTTTCCCACGTTCTCTCACACAGAGGAGTTAGCTAGGCCCTTTCCCACGTTCTCTCACACAGAGGAGTTAGCTAGGCCCTTTCCCACGTTCTCTCACACAGAGGAGGTAGCTAGGCCCTTTCCCACGTTCTCTCACACAGAGGAGTTAGCTAGGCCCTTTCCCACGTTCTCTCACACAGAGGAGTTAGCTAGGACCTTTCCCACGTTCTCTCACACAGAGGAGTCACCCTTTCCCACGTTCTCTCACACAGAGGAGTTAGCTAGGCCCTTTCCCACGTTCTCTCACACAGAGGAGTTAGCTAGGCCCTTTCCCACGTTCTCTCACACAGAGGAGTCACCCTTTCCCATGTTCTCTCTCACAGAGGAGTTAGCTAGGCCCTTTCCCACGTTCTCTCACACAGAGGAGGTAGCTAGGCCCTTTCCCACGTTCTCTCACACAGAGGAGTTAGCTAGGCTCTTTCCCAAGTTCTCTCACACAGAGGAGTCACCCTTTCCCACGTTCTCTCACACAGAGGAGTCACCCTTTCCCACGTTCTCTCACACAGAGGAGGTAGCTAGGCCCTTTCCCACGTTCTCTCACACAGAGGAGTTAGCTAGGCCCTTTCCCACGTTCTCTCACACAGAGGAGTCACCCTTTCCCACGTTCTCTCACAGAGGAGTTAGCTAGGCCCTTTCCCACGTTCTCTCACACAGAGGAGTTAGCTAGGCCCTTTCCCACGTTCTCTCTTACAGAGGAGTTAGCTAGGCTCTTTCCCACGTTCTCTCACACAGAGGAGATAGCTAGGCCCTTTCCCACGTTCTTTCATACAGAGGAGTTACCCTTTCCCACGTTCTCTCACACAGAGGAGTTAGCTAGGCCCTTTCCCTCGTTCTCTCACACAGAGGAGTTACCCTTTCCCACGTCCTCTCACACAGAGGAGTTACCCTTTCCCACGTCCTCTCACACAGAGGAGTCACCCTTTCCCACGTTCTCTCACACAGAGGAGTTAGCTAGGCCCTTTCCCTCGTTCTCTCACACAGAGGAGGTAGCTAGGCTCTTTCCCACGTTCTCTCACACAGAGGAGGTAGCTAGGCCCTTTCCCACGTTCTCTCACACAGAGGAGTTAGCTAGGCTCTTTCCCACGTTCTCTCTCACAGAGGAGTCACCCTTTCCCACGTTCTCTCACACAGAGGAGTTAGCTAGGCCCTTTCCCACGTTCTCTCACACAGAGGAGTTAGCTAGGCTCTTTCCCACGTTCTCTCACACAGAGGAGTTAGCTAGGCTCTTTCCCACGTTCTCTCACACAGAGGAGTTAGCTAGGCCCTTTCCCACGTTCTCTCACACAGAGGAGTTAGCTAGGCCCTTTCCCACGTTCTCTCACACAGAGGAGGTAGCTAGGCCCTTTCCCACGTTCTCTCACACAGAGGAGTTAGCTAGGCCCTTTCCCACGTTCTCTCACACAGAGGAGTTAGCTAGGACCTTTCCCACGTTCTCTCACACAGAGGAGTCACCCTTTCCCACGTTCTCTCACACAGAGGAGTTAGCTAGACCCATTCCCACATTCTCTCACACAGAGGAGTCACCCTTTCCCACGTTCTCTCACACAGAGGAGTTAGCTAGGCCCTTTCCCACGTTCTCTCACACAGAGGAGTTAGCTAGGCCCTTTCCCACGTTCTCTCACACAGAGGAGTCACCCTTTCCCATGTTCTCTCTCACAGAGGAGTTAGCTAGGCTCTTTCCCACGTTCTCTCACACAGAGGAGGTAGCTAGGCCCTTTCCCACGTTCTCTCACACAGAGGAGTTAGCTAGGCTCTTTCCCAAGTTCTCTCACACAGAGGAGTCACCCTTTCCCACGTTCTCTCACACAGAGGAGTCACCCTTTCCCACGTTCTCTCACACAGAGGAGGTAGCTAGGCCCTTTCCCACGTTCTCTCACACAGAGGAGTTAGCTAGGCCCTTTCCCACGTTCTCTCACACAGAGGAGTTAGCTAGGCCCTTTCCCACGTTCTCTCACACAGAGGAGTCACCCTTTCCCACGTTCTCTCACACAGAGGAGGTAGCTAGGCCCTTTCCCACGTTCTCTCACACAGAGGAGTTAGCTAGGCCCTTTCCCACGTTCTCTCACACAGAGGAGGTAGCTAGGCCCTTTCCCACGTTCTCTCACACAGAGGAGTTAGCTAGGCCCTTTCCCACGTTCTCTCACACAGAGGAGTTAGCTAGGCCCTTTCCCACGTTCTCTCACACAGAGGAGTCACCCTTTCCCACGTTCTCTCACACAGAGGAGGTAGCTAGGCCCTTTCCCACGTTCTCTCACACAGAGGAGTTAGCTAGGCCCTTTCCCACGTTCTCTCACACAGAGGAGTTAGCTAGGACCTTTCCCACGTTCTCTCACACAGAGGAGTCACCCTTTCCCACGTTCTCTCACACAGAGGAGTTAGCTAGGCCCTTTCCCACATTCTCTCACACAGAGGAGTCACCCTTTCCCACGTTCTCTCACACAGAGGAGTTAGCTAGGCCCTTTCCCACGTTCTCTCACACAGAGGAGTTAGCTAGGCCCTTTCCCACGTTCTCTCACACAGAGGAGTCACCCTTTCCCATGTTCTCTCTCACAGAGGAGTTAGCTAGGCCCTTTCCCACGTTCTCTCACACAGAGGAGTTAGCTAGGCCCTTTCCCACGTTCTCTCACACAGAGGAGTTAGCTAGGCTCTTTCCCAAGTTCTCTCACACAGAGGAGTCACCCTTTCCCACGTTCTCTCACACAGAGGAGTCACCCTTTCCCACGTTCTCTCACACAGAGGAGGTAGCTAGGCCCTTTCCCACGTTCTCTCACACAGAGGAGTTAGCTAGGCCCTTTCCCACGTTCTCTCACACAGAGGAGTTAGCTAGGCCCTTTCCCACGTTCTCTCACACAGAGGAGTCACCTTTTCCCACGTTCTCTCACACAGAGGAGTTAGCTAGGCCCTTTCCCACGTTCTCTCACACAGAGGAGTTAGCTAGGCCCTTTCCCACGTTCTCTCACACAGAGGAGTTAGCTAGGACCTTTCCCACGTTCTCTCACACAGAGGAGTCACCCTTTCCCACGTTCTCTCACACAGAGGAGTTAGCTAGGCCCTTTCCCACATTCTCTCACACAGAGGAGTCACCCTTTCCCACGTTCTCTGACACAGAGGAGTTAGCTAGGCCCTTTCCCACGTTCTCTCACACAGAGGAGTTAGCTAGGCCCTTTCCCACGTTCTCTCACACAGAGGAGTCACCCTTTCCCATGTTCTCTCTCACAGAGGAGTTAGCTAGGCCCTTTCCCACGTTCTCTCACACAGAGGAGTTAGCTAGGCCCTTTCCCACGTTCTCTCACACAGAGGAGTTAGCTAGGCTCTTTCCCAAGTTCTCTCACACAGAGGAGTCACCCTTTCCCACGTTCTCTCACACAGAGGAGTCACCCTTTCCCACGTTCTCTCACACAGAGGAGGTAGCTAGGCCCTTTCCCACGTTCTCTCACACAGAGGAGTTAGCTAGGCCCTTTCCCACGTTCTCTCACACAGAGGAGTTAGCTAGGCCCTTTCCCACGTTCTCTCACACAGAGGAGTCACCTTTTCCCACGTTCTCTCACACAGAGGAGTTAGCTAGGCCCTTTCCCACGTTCTCTCACACAGAGGAGTCACCCTTTCCCACGTTCTCTCACAGAGGAGTTAGCTAGGCCCTTTCCCACGTTCTCTCACACAGAGGAGTTAGCTAGGCCCTTTCCCACGTTCTCTCACACAGAGGAGTTAGCTAGGCTCTTTCCCACGTTCTCTCACACAGAGGAGTTAGCTAGGCCCTTTCCCACGTTCTTTCATACAGAGGAGTTACCCTTTCCCACGTTCTCTCACACAGAGGAGTTAGCTAGGCCCTTTCCCTCGTTCTCTCACACAGAGGAGTTACCCTTTCCCACGTCCTCTCACACAGAGGAGTCACCCTTTCCCACGTCCTCTCACACAGAGGAGTCACCCTTTCCCACGTTCTCCCACACAGAGGAGTTAGCTAGGCCCTTTCCCACGTTCTCTCACACAGAGGAGTTACCCTTTCCCACGTTCTCTCACACAGAGGAGTTAGCTAGGCCCTTTCCCTCGTTCTCTCACACAGAGGAGGTAGCTAGGCTCTTTCCCACGTTCTCTCACACAGAGGAGGTAGCTAGGCCCTTTCCCACGTTCTCTCACACAGAGGAGGTAGCTAGGCCCTTTCCCTAGTTCTCTCACACAGAGGAGTTACCCTTTCCCACGTTCTCTCACACAGAGGAGTTAGCTAGGCCCTTTCCCACGTTCTCTCACACAGAGGAGTTAGCTAGGCTCTTTCCCACGTTCTCTCACACAGAGGAGTTAGCTAGGCCCTTTCCCACGTTCTCTCACACAGAGGAGTTAGCTAGGCTCTTTCCCATGTTCTCTCACACAGAGGAGTTAGCTAGGCCCTTTCCCACGTTCTCTCACACAGAGGAGTTAGCTAGGCCCTTTCCCACGTTCTCTCACACAGAGGAGTTACCCTTTCCCACGTTCTCTCACACAGAGGAGTTAGCTAGGCCCTTTCCCACGTTCTCTCACACAGAGGAGTTACCCTTTCCCACGTTCTCTCACACAGAGGAGTTAGCTAGACCCTTTCCCTCGTTCTCTAACACAGAGGAGTCACCCTTTCCCACGTTCTCTCACACAGAGGAGTTAGCTAGGCCCTTTCCCTCGTTCTCTCACACAGAGGAGGTAGCTAGGCTCTTTCCCACGTTCTCTCACACAGAGGAGTTAGCTAGGCCCTTTCCCACGTTCTCTCACACAGAGGAGTTAGCTAGGCTCTTTCCCACGTTCTCTCTCACAGAGGAGTTAGCTAGGCCCTTTCCCACGTTCTCTCACACAGATGAGTTAGCTAGGCCCTTTCCCACGTTCTCTCACACAGAGGAGTTAGCTAGGCCCTTTCCCACGTTCTCTCACACAGAGGAGTTAGCTAGGCCCTTTCCCACGTTCTCTCACACAGAGTTAGCTAGGCTCTTTCCCTCGTTCTCTCACACAGAGGAGTCACCCTTTCCCATGTTCTCTCACACAGAGGAGTTAGCTAGGCCCTTTCCCACGTTCTCTCACACAGAGGAGTTAGCTAGGCCCTTTCCCACGTTCTCTCACACAGAGGAGTTAGCTAGGCCCTTTCCCACGTTCTCTCACACAGAGGAGTTAGCTAGGCCCTTTCCCTCGTTCTCTCACACAGAGGAGTTAGCTAGGCCCTTTCCCTCGTTCTCTCACACAGAGGAGTCACCCTTTCCCACGTTCTCTCACACAGAGGAGTTAGCTAGGCCCTTTCCCTCGTTCTCTCACACAGAGGAGTCACCCTTTCCCACGTTCTCTCACACAGAGGAGTTAGCTAGGCCCTTTCCCACGTTCTCTCACACAGAGGAGTTAGCTAGGCTCTTTCCCACGTTCTCTCACACAGAGGAGTCACCCTTTCCCACGTTCTCTCACACAGAGGAGTCACCCTTTCCCACGTTCTCTCACACAGAGGAGTCACCCTTTCCCACGTTCTCTCACACAGAGGAGTCACCCTTTCCCACGTTCTCTCACACAGAGGAGTCACCCTTTCCCACGTTCTCTCACACAGAGGAGTTAGCTAGGCCCTTTCCCACGTTCTCTCACACAGAGGAGTTAGCTAGGCCCTTTCCCACGTTCTCTCACACAGAGGAGTTAGCTAGGCCCTTTCCCACGTTCTCTCACACAGAGGAGTTAGCTAGGCTCTTTCCCACGTTCTCTCACACAGAGGAGTCACCCTTTCCCACGTTCTCTCACACAGAGGAGTTAGCTAGGCTCTTTCCCACGTTCTCTCACACAGAGGAGTTAGCTAGGCCCTTTCCCACGTTCTCTCACACAGAGGAGTTAGCTAGGCCCTTTCCCACGTTCTCTTACACAGAGGAGTTAGCTAGGCCCTTTCCCACGTTCTCTCACACAGAGGAGTTAGCTAGGCCCTTTCCCACGTTCTCTCACACAGAGGAGTTAGCTAGGCTCTTTCCCACGTTCTCTCTCACAGAGGAGTTAGCTAGACCCTTTCCCACGTTCTCTCACACAGAGGAGTCACCCTTTCCCACGTTCTCTCACACAGAGGAGTTAGCTAGGCCCTTTCCCACGTTCTCTCACACAGAGGAGTCACCCTTTCCCACGTTCTCTCACACAGAGGAGTTAGCTAGGCCCTTTCCCACGTTCTCTCACACAGAGGAGTTAGCTAGGCCCTTTCCCACGTTCTCTCACACAGAGGAGTCACCCTTTCCCACGTTCTCTCACACAGAGGAGTTAGCTAGGCTCTTTCCCACTTTCTCTCACACAGAGGAGTTAGCTAGGCCCTTTCCCCCGTTCGTTTCTTGTCCTCACCCTTCTCAGTCCTCACCCTTCTCAGTCCTCACCCTTCTCAGTCCTCACCCTTCTCAGTCCTCGCCCTTCTCAGTCCTCACCCTTCTCAGTCCTCTTCCTAACCCTCTCTGTGAGGCACCCTCATCCTCTCACCCCCTCCACATCCCAGGCCTCTTTAGTTGCTGCATCCTGCTACACTGGCTTTGCTATGATATAAATAACAACAGGCCGATCTGATCTCAGAGTCCAGTCCAGTCCAGTATGCTACGTGCACTGAGGTCCCAGTGTCACAGATACCCCCAGGGGGCCACGGGGCAGACATTTCACACAGGAGAAACACAGAGAGAAGGAATGTGTTTTTCCCCCATGTTTCTCAGGCTCCATCTGATTAGTGTCCTACGGAACCCTGACCTTAGGGCCTTCACCTCTCACTGACATCACACATACTCACGTACGCACGCACGCACACACACACACACACACACACACACACACACACACACACACACACACACACACCAGGGATTTGAATGTATCTTGAATGCATCACAAGGTGTTTAGGAGAGGAGAGATGAGAGAGGACATGGTGTTTAGGAGAGGAGAGAGGACATGGTGTTTAGGAGAGGAGAGAGGAGAGAGGACATGGTGTTTAGGAGAGGAGAGGAGAAAGGACATGGTGTTTAGGAGAGGAGAGAGGACATGGTGTTTAGGAGAGGAGAGGAGAGAGGACATGGTGTTTAGGAGAGGAGAGGAGAGAGGACATGGTGTTTAGGAGAGGAGAGAGGAGAGAGGACATGGTGTTTAGGAGAGGAGAGAGGAGAGAGGACATGGTGTTTAGGAGAGGAGAGAGGACATGGTGTTTAGGAGAGGAGAGGAGAGAGGACCTGGTGTTTAAGAGAGGAGAGGACATGGTGTTTAGGAGAGGAGACAAGAGAGGACATGGTGTTTAGGAGAGGAGAGGAGAGAGGACATGGTGTTTAGGAGAGGAGAGGAGAGAGGACATGGTGTTTAGGAGAGGAGAGAGGACCTGGTGTTTAGGAGAGGAGAGGAGAGAGGACATGGTGTTTAGGAGAGGAGAGGAGAGAGGACATGGTGTTTAGGAGAGGAGAGGAGAGAGGACATGGTGTTTAGGAGAGGAGAGAGGAGAGAGGACATGGTGTTTAGGAGAGGAGAGAGGACATGGTGTTTAGGAGAGGAGAGGAGAGAGGACCTGGTGTTTAAGAGAGGAGAGGACATGGTGTTTAGGAGAGGAGACAAGAGAGGACATGGTGTTTAGGAGAGGAGAGGAGAGAGGACATGGTGTTTAGGAGAGGAGAGAGGACCTGGTGTTTAGGAGAGGATAAGACTCAACTCCCAGACAGTAATTAGGGGGCGAGGGAGGCACACATAGACTCAACTCCCAGACAGTAATTAGGGGGCGAGGGAGGCAGACATAGACTCAACTCCCAGACAGTAATTAGGGGGCGAGGGAGGCAGACATAGACTCAACTCCCAGACAGTAATTAGGGGGCGAGGGAGGCAGACATAGACTCAACTCCCAGACAGTAATTAGGGGGCGAGGGAGGCAGACATCGACTCAACTCCCAGACAGTAATTAGGGGGCGAGGGAGGCAGACATAGACTCAACTCCCAGACAGTAATTAGGGGGCGAGGGAGGCACACATAGACTCAACTCCCAGACAGTAATTAGGGGGCGAGGGAGGCAGACATAGACTCAACTCCCAGACAGTAATTAGGGGGCGAGGGAGGCACACATAGACTCAACTCCCAGACAGTAATTAGGGGGCGAGGGAGGCACACATAGACTCAACTCCCAGACAGTAATTAGGGGACGAGGGAGGCAGACATAGACTCAACTCCCAGACAGTAATTAGGGGGCGAGGGAGGCAGACATAGACTCAACTCCCAGACAGTAATTAGGAGGCGAGGGAGGCACACATAGACTCAACTCCCAGACAGTAATTAGGGGGCGGGGGAGGCAGACATAGACTCAACTCCCAGACAGTAATTAGGGGGCGGGGGAGGCAGACATAGACTCAACTCCCAGACAGTAATTAGGGGGCGAGGGAGGCAGACATAGACTCAAATCCCAGGCAGTAATTAGGGAGCGAGGGAGGCAGACATAGACTCAACTCCCAGACAGTAATTAGGGGGCGAGGGAGGCAGACATAGACTCAACTCCCAGACAGTAATTAGGGGGCGAGGGAGGCGTCCCAGACAGTAATTAGGGGGCGAGGGAGGCAGACATAGACTCAACTCCCAGACAGTAATTAGGGGGCGAGGGAGGCAGACATAGACTCAACTCCCAGACAGTAATTAGGGGGCGAGGGAGGCAGACATAGACTCAACTCCCAGACAGTAATTAGGGGGCGAGGGAGGCAGACATAGACTCAACTCCCAGACAGTAATTAGGGGGCGAGGGAGGCACACATAGACTCAACTCCCAGACAGTAATTAGGGGGCGAGGGAGGCAGACATAGACTCAACTCCCAGACATTAATTAGGGGGCGAGGGAGGCAGACATAGACTCAACTCCCAGACAGTAATTAGCGGGCGAGGGAGGCAGACATCGACTCAACTCCCAGACAGTAATTAGGGGGCGAGGGAGGCAGACATAGACTCAACTCCCAGACAGTAATTAGGGGGCGAGGGAGGCAGAAATAGACTCAACTCCCAGACAGTAATTAGGGGCCGAGGGAGGCAGACAGACTCAACTCCCAGACAGTAATTAGGGGGCGAGGGAGGCAGAAATAGACTCAACTCCCAGACAGTAATTAGGGGGCGAGGGAGGCAGACATAGACTCAACACCCAGACAGTAATTAGGGGGCGAGGGAGGCAGACATAGACTCAACTCCCAGACAGTAATTAGGGGGCGAGGGAGGCAGACATAGACTCAACTCCCAGACAGTGATTAGGGGGCGAGGGAGGCGTCCCAGACAGTAATTAGGGGGCGAGGGAGGCAGACATAGGATAAAGGGTTCCATTTTGGATGCTAATAGATCTCCACTTTTACACTTTAGTCATTTATTTTACAGTAGTGAGTGAATACATCTTCATATATGTTCATACTGGTACCCTGTGGGAATCGAACCGACAGCCCTGGCGTTGCAAGTGCCATGCTCTACCTACTGAGCTACATGGAACAACTTCTTAGTTCTTCCCAATCTACAGACATGGTTGCTGTCATAACTCCAAACTTAATTTAACAGCCATACACTCCCTCCTGTGTCTAGAACTATCTCTCGGACTCTCTACTGTGTCTGGAACTATCTCTCTGTCTCTCTGCTGTCTGGAACTATCTCTCTGACTCTCTGCTGTGTCTGGAACTATCTCTCTGTCTCTCTGCTGTGTCTGGAACTATCTCTCTGTTTCTCTCCTGTGTCTGGAACTATCTCTCTGTCTTTCTCCTGTGTCTGGAACTATCTCTCTGTCTCTCTACTGTATCTGGAACTATCTCTCTGTCTCTCTACTGTGTCTGGAACTATCTCTCTGTCTCTTTGCTGTGTCTAGAAATATCTCTCTGCTGTCTAGAACTATCTCTTTGTCTCTGCTGTGTCTGGAACTATCTCTCTGTCTCTCCTGTGTCTGGATCTATCTCTCTGTCTCTCTCCTGTGTCTGGAACCATCTCTCTGTCTCTCTGCTGTCTAGAACTATCTCTCTGACTCTCTGCTGTCTAGAACTATCTCTCTGACTCTCTTGTGGAGCTCTGCTCTCCTATTACTTACTGTTAAATGGCATGGGGCTGATGAGTCTCTGAAGCTCTAAAATCATTATCATCATCTCTCTCTCTCTCTCTCTCTCTTTCTCTCTCAATTCAATTCAATTCAATTCAAGGGGCTTTATTGGCATGGGAAACATGTGTTAACATTGCCAAAGCAGGTGAGGTAGACGACATACAAAAGTCAAATAAACAATAAAAATGAACAGCAAACATTACACACACAGAAGTTCCAAAACAATAAAGACATTACAAATGTCATATTATATATATGCAGTGATGTAACAATGTACAAATGGTTAAAGCACACAAGTTAAAATAAACAAACATAAATATGGGTTGTATTTACAATGGTGTTTGTTCTTCACTGGTTGCCCTTTTCTGGTGGCAACAGGTCACAAATCTTGCTGCTGTGATGGCACACTGTGGAATTTCACCCAGTAGATATGGGAGTTTATCAAGTTTATCTCTCTCTCTCTCTCTCTCTGTCTCTCTGTCTCTCTGTCTCTCTGTCTCTCTGTCTCTCTCTCTCTCTCTCTCTGTCTCTCTCTGTCTCTCTCTCTCTCTCTCTCTGTCTCTCTCTCTCTCTCTCTCTCTCTGTCTCTCTCTCTCTCTCTCTCTCTCTGTCTCTCTCTCTCTCTCTCTCTCTCTCTCTCTCTCTCTCTGTCTCTCTCTCTCTCTCTCTCCCTCTCTCTCTCTCTCTCTCTCTCCCTGTCTCTCTCTCTCCCTGTCTCTCTCTCTCCCTGTCTCTCTCTCTGTGTCTCCCTCTCTCTCTCTCTGTCTCTCTCTCTCTGTGTCTCTCTCTCTCTCCCTGTCTCTCTCTCTCCCTGTCTCTCTCTCTGTCTCCCTCTCTTTCTGTCTCCCTCTCTCTCTGTCTCCTTCTCTCTTTTCAGTGACCCTAAATTGGACAGGCGTAGACATTCATCCGGGAACATCTCTACCACTCTGGAGATGCTGCCAGGCCTGGAGGGGTTTGAACTGGAACCATACGGCAAGGTAAATTCCACATTTACATTAGGGATAGTGTTTGGGGCAATGTCCTAAACGTACTCCTGGTCTATCTCCATGTATCATAGTCCCAGGTACGATGCAACCCATTGGTGTTAGTTTCATTAGAACATCTTAGTACATATGATACGTAGCTAGTAGTCCTAGATTATATTCCAGGGGGGGAGGTGCCCCCAAAACTAGAGATGTCTTAGATTATAGTCCAGGGGGGGAGGTGCCCCCAAAACTAGAGATGCCTTAGATTATATTCCAGGGGTGTGCCGCCAAAACTAGAGATGTCTTAGATTATTATCCAGGGGGGTGCCCCCAAAACTAGAGATGCCTTAGATTATATTCCAGGGGGGTGCCCCCAAAACTAGAGATGTCTTAGATTATATTCCAGGGGGGGGGGGGGTGCCCCCAAAACTAGAGATGTCTTAGATTATATTCCAGGGGGGATGCCCCCAAAACTAGAGATGTCTTAGATTATATTCCAGGGGGGTGCCCCCAAAACTAGAGATGCCATAGATTATATTCCAGGTAACCATGGGTAACCATGGTAACCCCTCTTTTACTCAGTGGTGTAATTGACTACTTTTACTTCACTACATTCCTAAAGACAATCATGTACTTTTTACTCCGTACGTTTTACCTGACACCGACAAGTACTCGTTACATTTTGAATGCTTAACAGGACAGGAAAATGGTCACTCACTTATCAACAGAACGTTCCTGGTCGTCCCTACTGCCTTTGACCTGGCAGACTAAACACATCCTTCGTTTGTCCATTATGTCTGAGAGTTGGGAGTGCGCCCTTGGCTATCCGTCAAATCTATTAACAAAAGAGACAAAGTGTCCATCTGCTTAATATGAGGAAGTTAAAATGATTTATACTTCTACTTTTGATACTTAAGTATATTTTAGCAATTACAATTACTTTTTTTTTAAATTATGATTTATTTAGCTAATCAAGTCAGTTAAGAACAAATTCTTATTTTCAATGACGGCCTAGGAACAAATTCTTATTTTCAACGACGGCCTACCGGGGAACAGTGGGTTAATTACCTTGTTCAGGAGCAGAACGACAGAGTTTTACTGTGTCAGCTCCGGGCTTTGAACCTGCAACCTTTCGGTTACTGAACCAACACTCTAACCACTCGGCTACCTGCCATTCCAGTATCAGTCCACAGGGTTAGGAACTATACTGCACCATGCTGTTTTTTACTGTGCTACGGTAGACAGTGCTATTTTACTATGCTACGGTAGACAGTGCTATTTTACTATGCTACGCTAGACAGTGCTATTTTACTATGCTATGGTAGACAGTGCTATTTTACTATGCTACGCTAGACTGTGCTGTTTTACTATGCTATGGTAGACAGTGCTATTTTACTATGCTACGCTAGACTGTGCTGTTTTACTATGCTACGGTAGACAGTGCTATTTTACTATGCTACGCTAGACAGTGCTATTTTACTATGCTACGCTAGACAGTGCTATTTTACTATGCTACGCTAGACTGTGGTGTGTTACTATGCTACGCTAGACTGTGCTGTTTTACTATGCTACGCTAGACAGTGCTGTTTTACTATGCTACGCTAGACAGTGCTGTTTTACTATGCTACGCTAGACAGTGCTGTTTTACTATGCTACGCTAGACTGTGGTGTGTTACTATGCTACGCTAGACTGTGCTGTTTTACTATGCTACGCTAGACAGTGCTATTTTACTATTCTACGCTAGACTGTGGTGTGTTACTATGCTACGCTAGACTGTGCTGTTTTACTATGCTACGCTAGACTGTGGTGTGTTACTATGCTAAGCTAGACTGTCCTGTTTTACTATGCTACGCTAGACTGTGCTGTTTTACTATGCTACGCTAGACTGTGCTGTTTTACTATGCTACGCTAGACTGTGGTGTGTTACTATGATACGCTAGACTGTGCTGTTTTACTATGCTACGCTAGACTGTGGTGTGTTACTATGCTACGCTAGACTGTCCTGTTTTACTATGCTACGCTACGCTAGGCTGTGTATTGTTGTCCCTATCACATGTTTTCTTCCTTCTCCCCTCATGGTGTTGTACGTCCATCTCCTGATTGATTGATTGATTGATTGACCTCCTCCCCAGACGGTGTCGTATGCCCAGTTCCTGTACCCGACCAATGCTCTGGTCCGCCAGAAGACTCCCGCGGTGGACATCACCCTGCAGGTGCCCCTCCCCCAGGTGACCCGGAACAGCATCCCCAGAAACTACACACCGACTAGGCTCAACTCCAACGTGGGACTGGATTTAGGTATTTGACCCGGTTGCATCGTAGGAATGGATGTTGGTTGCACCTTTAGCCATATGGTGAACATTTCCTAGTTCATCAGAGGGCAGATTGGAGCTGTCATATTGTGGACTGACTGTACGTGCTTTCCAGGGTTTCCAGGGTTATGACCTCTACTGCACCATGCTACCATGCTGGTTCTACTGCACCATGCTACCATGCTGGTTCTACTGCACCATGCTACCATTCTACCATGCTGGTTCTACTGCACCATGCTACCATGCTGGTTCTACTGCACCATGCTACCATGCTGGTTCTACTGTACCATGCTACCATGCTGGGTCTACTGCACCATGCTACCATGCTGGTTCTACTGTACCATGCTACCATGCTGGTTCTACTGTACCATGCTGGTTCTACTGTACCATGCTACCATGCTGGTTCTACTGCACCATGCTACCATGCTGGGTCTACTGCACCATGCTACCATGCTGGTTCTACTGTACCATGCTACCATGCTGGTTCTACTGCACCATGTTACCATGCTGGTTCTACTGTACCATGCTACCATGCTGGTTCTACTGCACCATGCTACCATGCTGGTTCTACTGCACCATGCTACCCTGCTACCATGCTGGTTCTACTGCACCATGCTACCATGCTGGTTCTACTGTACCATGCTACCATGCTGGTTCTACTGCACCATGCTACCATGCTGGTTCTACTGTACCATGCTACCATGCTGGTTCTACTGCACCATGCTACCATGCTGGTTCTACTGTACCATGCTACCATGCTGGTTCTAC